>NC_079212.1:95562614-95862614 GCF_029633865.1 Lampris incognitus | reverse complement strand
CAGTGGATCTATACGAGGCGCAAAACAAAGTCTCTCGAGCCGCGTAAAGAGTAACACTGATCTATGTATTAAACTAAAACAGCATTCTGTTTACCATTTTGCAATATGGTTTGATGCTCAAAAGCTTGATGTCCCCATTGTCCTTTCTAAGGTTACATTGTTTTGATGTCTTACAAAATGCACTAAAAAAATCATGGTATTGATATCTATTCTTTCGTTTGTTTGTTTGTTTTTCATATATGGCATTGAGGTAATCAAAAAGTTACTGAAAGTAATCAGATTACATTACTTTAATATTGTGATACTTAGAGTAAGTTACTGAAATTTTTTTCAACAGGTAATTTGTAATTGTATGGAATACATTTATAAAGGAAGTTTGGTGGAAGTTGAATGGTTGAAATGAAATAACAAAAGTGCAATGTAATCCAATGCTTTTTCCCCCCGCCCCTTTTCTCCCCAATTATACTTGGCCAATTACCCCGCTCTTCCGAGCCATCCCGGTCCTTGCTCCACCCCCTCTGCCGATCCACGGAGGGCTGCAGACATCTACGTTTCCTCCGATACATGTGGAGTCGCCAGCCGCTTCTTTTCACCCGACAGTGAGGAGTTTCGACAGGGGGACGTAGTGCGTGTAGGAGGATCACGCTGTTCCCCCCAGCCCCCCCTCCATTTTTTATTGAACTTCTGTCTATGCGTCCTTCTGTTCGAGGAACACTTAAGGTATACATTACTTTGTGGTGGACACGTATTGGGGACAGAATTCAACCCAGGAACTAAGGGTTAAGTCATGGTTGCCCTGGCAGGTTAACGCAGGGTTAAGTTATGGTTGTCCAGCCAGTTTTCTGGTTATTCTTGCCACCTCCGCTCAGTCGAGCTGTGGGTTTTGTTTGTCTCGCTGATTTACCGTGGATTAAAGAAAGTTGCCTACACGGCTAAAGTGTGAACCTACGGTCTTCTCCGTTACTTCGGCTCTACACTGGTGACCCCGACGTCGGTTTTCGGATAAGTTTTCTGAAACCACACACATTATGGCTACGAACGCCGTTGCAATTAAACTGCCGGAGTTTTGGGAGTCTTCCGCGGCTACATGGTTCGCGCAGGCTGAGGCACAGTTCGCGCTCAGAGACATAACAGCAGACGAGACCAGGTACTACTACGTAGTGGCAGCGCTGGGGTGCGCTACGGCTTCCAGGATAAGCGGTTTCATAACCAACCCACCGGCCGATGGTAAATACGCCGCACTTAAACATCTCCTCCTTGAAACTTTTGAACTGTCAGCAACGGAGAGAGCACGTCGCCTCTTCGCAATTCAGGGCTTGGGAGATGGCAAACCATCGGAGCTAATGAGCAGGATGTTAAACCTACTGGGTCAAGAAAAGCCATGTTTCCTGTTTATGGAGCTGTTTCTGCGCAACATGCCGCCCCACGTCCAGACTGCGCTCGCTAACTCCACCATCACTGATCCCCGTGAGCTGGCAAAGGAGGCTGACCGATTCTTCGTCGCTA
Organism: Lampris incognitus; assembly: GCF_029633865.1. NCBI lineage: Eukaryota > Metazoa > Chordata > Actinopteri > Lampriformes > Lampridae > Lampris > Lampris incognitus. Next base: position 95,861,108 of record NC_079212.1, on the reverse strand, counting down.
CACAACGTTCCTCCCATGCCGAGGTGCTGGCTCCTACCTTCACTGGCCCCCCGCCGACATCGCGGGCGTGGCCCGACGGTGGCGCCACAGCATCAGACCGCTACAAGCCCTCTGGACTCTGTATGTACCACGCTCGATTTGGTGCGAAAGCTAAACGGTGCCGTTCCCCCTGCAACTACAGGCCGACGGGAAACGAGAGGGCCAACACTCAGTAGTGGCCATGAGTGTTGGCGATACGAGCAGGCTACTCTTCATCCTCGACACCATCTCCGGTCGGCGATTTCTTTGTGACACGGGCGCACAGAGAAGCGTGCTCCCTGCTACTGACGTCGACATCATGGGCGGGGAGCGGGGCCCCCAGTTGGCGACGGCTGACGGCAGCCCTATCCACACCTACGGCGTGCGGTCTGTAGAACTGTGTTTTGGTGGACAACGTTTCACGTGGGAGTTCGTCATGGCCAATGTAACGCTTCCCCTCCTCGGAGCTGATTTTTTGTGCGCTTACGGTTTGCTAGTGGACATTCAGAACAGCCGTCTGGTCGATGCCTTAACCTTCTCCTCCTTCGCATGTACGCGGAGGGAAGCGGCCTATGCAGGTCTAGCCAACTCTCTCTCAGAGGCAGACAAGTTCACCCGCCTCCTCGCTGAGTTCCCTGACCTCACCCAGCCTACCTTCTCTGCACCCACCGCTAAGCATGGGGTGGAGCATCACATTGCTACAAAGGGGCCCCCGGTCTACGCCAGAGCCAGGCGTCTCGACCCCGCCAAACTCGCCATTGCCAAGTCTGAGTTCGAGCACCTGGAACGCATGGGGATCATCCGCCGCTCTGACAGCCCGTGGGCGTCCCCACTCCACATCGTCGCTAAGCCTGATGGAGGTTGGCGCCCATGCGGGGACTACCGCCGACTAAATGACGCCACCACGCCTGACCGCTATCCTGTCCCGCATATCCAGGACTTTTCTGCAAACCTGTCTGGCAAATGCGTCTTCTCAAAAGTCGACCTGGTCCGTGGTTATCATCAAGTTCCCGTGCACCCCTCAGACATCCCCAAGACAGCGGTGACAACCCCATTCGGCCTATTTGAATTCCTACGAATGCCATTTGGACTCAAAAACGCGGCCCAGTCCTTTCAGCGGCTGATGGATTCAGTGCTCCGTGGCCTTGATTTCATCTTCGTCTATTTGGACGACATACTCATCGCCAGCGCCTCCGAGGAAGAACACCTGTCCCATCTCATGCCCTCTTCACACGCCTCAGCCAGCATGGGCTGATCGTCAACCCGGCGAAGTGCCGGTTCGGGCTGACAGCCATTGATTTCCTCGGGCACCGCATCACTGGGGACGGGGCAGTCCCCCTGCCCTCAAAGGCGGAAGCGGTGGCGGCCTTTCCGCGCCCCCAAACAGCTCGTGCGCTCAGGGAGTTCATCGGGATGGTGACATTCTACCACCGCTTCATTCCTCGAGCCGCTTTTATCATCCGGCCACTGTACGAGGCGCTGAAAGGCATGTCCCCCAACCAGGCGGTCGACTGGACAGCAGAGCGGGACCGTGCGTTCACCGAGACTAAAGCTGCGCTCTCCCAGGCTACCCTGCTAGCGCATCCTTCACCTACAGCGCCTATTTCCATAACCACGGATGCATCGGACTATGCTGTTGGTGCGGTTCACGAACAGTGGGTGGGGGGGGCTTGGCAGCCTTTGGCCTTTTTCAGTCGCCAGCTTACACCCCGAGAGCGCAAGTATAGTACTTTTGACAGGGAACTCCTCGGTCTCTGGCTCGCCGTCCGGCATTTCCGTTTCCTGCTAGAGGGCCGCGAGTTTACTGCGTACGTGGACCACAAGCCCCTCACGTTTGCCATGTCCAAGACGGCCGAGCCATGGTCCGCTCGCCAGCAGCGACAACTCTCCTACATTTCGGAATTCACTACCGACATCCAGCACGTCGCTGGTAAGTCTAACCAGGTAGCTGACTGCCTGTCTAGGGCAGTGATTGGAGCGGTCCACCTAGGCCTTGACTATGCACAGATGGCTGCGGACCAGGCCACGGACCCGAGCATCCTCCGTCTCCGGGCCTCCGACATGGGGCTCCGCCTGCAGGACGTTCCTTTCAGCGACACAGGTGTCACCCTCCTGTGTGACGTCTCCACAGGACAGCCCAGGCCCATCGTCCCGCACAGCTGGAGACGCCCCGTATTTGAAGCTGTGCACGGCCTCTCTCATCCAGGCGGTAAGCCATACGTGCGCCTGACCTCTGCTAAGTTTGTGTGGGAGGGACTTAAGAGAGACGTGAAAGCGTGGGCCGACTCGTGTGTTGCCTGTCAGCGGGCTAAGATACACCGCCACATTAAGGCGCCCCTGGAACGCTTCGCAGTGCCGGAGAGACGATTTGACCATGTCCACGTCGACCTGGTTGGTCCCCTACCCCCCTCCCATGGGTTCACCTACCTCTTCACTGTGGTGGACAGGACTACGCGCTGGCCTGAAGCTGTTCCCCTGGCATCCACGACGTCTGCTGATGTGGCCCGGGCTTTTATTGGGTCGTGGGTCTCACGTTTCGGTACGCCTTCCGACCTTTCATCTGACCGTGGGCCACAGTTTACCTCAGAGCTATGGAATGCTGTGGGTGAGGCTCTGGGCGTCAAGCTTCATCGCACTACCGCCTACCACCCTCAGGCGAACGGCCTATGTGAGCGCTTCCACCGGTCCATGAAGGCTGCGCTTCGGGCTACTCTCAAGGACTGCAACTGGGTTGACAAGCTCCCATGGGTCATGCTGGGCCTGCGGACCGCCCCGAAGGAAGACCTACAAGCCTCCTCTGCGGAGCTGGTGTACGGCACGCCGCTGCGAGTCCCAGGCGATTTCATGCCCAATGCAACGCGTCCCTGGTCAGCTGTGGACCAACGAGCCTCCTTGCTGGACGGGGTCAGAGCTTTCACACCCGTCCCTACCGCCCAACACGGCGCTCCGGTGTCCCAGGTGCCCCCAGGTCTGCAGTCAGCGGACTACGTGTTCATCCGTCACGACGCACACCGCCCCCCTCTGCAACCCCCTTATGACGGCCCCTTCCGCGTCCTGGAACGGGGAACTAAGCACCTGGTGGTGGATTTTGGGGGCACGGCCGAGCATGTTTCAGTGGACCAAGTTAAACCCGCACACCTGGACTTGACGCAGCCATTGGAGTTAGCCCAACCTCCTCGTCGCGGTCGTCCCCCGGCTCCGCCTCCTCCCCCCGTGGAGGCCCGAGCTGCCTCTTCTGCTCCTCAGGCCGACCTCCACAGGCCCGCGTCAATGCCTCCCACAGACACTCCGGCCCCTGTTATCCGGAGCCGCCGCGGATGGCCTGTCGTCCACCCGCGCCTGCCTGACTTCGATTACTAGGGCGAATTCTGGGGGGGCTCATGTGGTGGACACGTATTGGGGACAGAATTCAACCCAGGAACTAAGGGTTAAGTCATGGTTGCCCTGGCAGGTTAACGCAGGGTTAAGTTATGGTTGTCCAGCCAGTTTTCTGGTTATTCTTGCCACCTCCGCTCAGTCGAGCTGTGGGTTTTGTTTGTCTCGCTGATTTACCGTGGATTAAAGAAAGTTGCCTACACGGCTAAAGTGTGAACCTACGGTCTTCTCCGTTACTTCGGCTCTACAACTTTTCCTTTATTGATCCCCGTGGGGACATTACGCTCTGCATTTAATCCATCCTAGCTGTGTAGCTAGGAGCAGCGGGCAGCCACCGTGCAACACCCGGGGACCAACTCCAGTTCGTCTTGCCATGCGTCGGTCAGGGGCACAGACAGGAGTATTAACCCCAACATGCATGTCTTTTTTGATGGTGGGGGGAAACCGGAGCACCCGGAGGAAACCCACCGCAGACACGGGGAGAACATGCAAACTCCACACAGAGGACGACCTGGGGTGCCCCCCAAGGTTGGACAACCACGGGGTTCGAACCCAAGGACCTTCTTGCTGTGAAGCGACAGCGCTAACCACTGCTCCACCGTGCCGAATCTCTTCTCTACCCAAACCCCTAACAGGAGTCAAATCCATATTTGCCAACTTAGTGTCAAAGCCTTGTTATCCCTGTGTGTGTCAGCGTGCGTGTATATAGTCGATGAGGCGGTTATTCAACCTGATGGAAATGCTGTGAGAGACCCATGCTGCCTCAGCTAAACAAAGTTCTGTGGTAAGCTAATTTATGGCTCTTTATTCTCACAGCATCTCACTTAATTATCCTTAGTTATGTTTAATTAATAGCCCTGTGATTGCCTGGCGGCCTGTCCAGGGTGTCTCCCCCGCCTGCCGCCCAGTGACTGCCGGGATAGGCTCCAGCATCCCCGCGACCCCGAGAGCAGGATAAGCGGTTTGGATGATGGATAGATTTTCTCACAGTTTCATTAAGACAAATACTTCCAAACAATGAAAACTGAACGCAGTAAAAACAAATTAAAATGGTTTTATTATATTTGAAACAAAATACATGACTTTTTAATCCCTAAAGGAAAGTTGTTGTGATTTTTGAAATTTGTGACGTAAAAGTTAAGCAAACAATCAAAAGTTTACCAGATTATTATAACATTACACCTCTCTTGGTGGGACTGTGGTAGCTTATTGTTATCAAAAACAAATTACTGATGGTGACAATGGCAGACTATTGGAAGGGAATGGCACAAAAAAAATCAGATTGTAAAGTATGAACGCATTAACATTAGGACAATAACTTTTCAACTTGCAAACAGCTGAGCAGCTTGAGCGAGAGGATTTGTTGAGCATAAAAGGCGAACGGGGCAATAATATGGCTAAAGACCGTAGCCCATATTTTAGTTAATTAAAGCGCGTGGCGCAAACCGCAGTCAACTTCACATGGCGCAGTGGCACAAGGGCGCAGCGCACCTGCGGCATTTGGCGACAGGGAGGAGCGTATTATCAGCAGGTGTGGGCGGGGCTGCTGTTGAAAGAACCAATCAAATCGCTTAGTACTTTCCGCAGCAGCCCCGCCCACAAGCATGCCTTTGGAGATTTGATTGGTTCTTTCACCAGCAGCCCCGCCCACAAACCTGTCTTTGGGGATTTGATTGGTTCCTTCAACAAGCAGCCCCAACCACGCCTGCTTAGAAACACGGAACAAGTTTCTAAACAGAAGAAACTGCAGTATTTGCGCGGGTAAGCGCAGAGTCACCTGGAAAATATGCGCCAGGTTTTCTCTAAATGAATTTTCATTTAGTAACATCAGGATACAACATGCAAATATGGGTTTTCCTGGCAGAAATATCTGAATAAATCGGGCCATTGACCCCACAAAATAATAGTCTACAAGCAGTTGGAGATATATTAGTGTAGTGGGAAATGCCTGGGGATGTACTTGGAATGTTGCACTGGGCTCGTGCAGCTAGAGGACCAATCACAGGTTAGCTCGCGCTGTCACAGACGCAACTATATTAGACACCGCGGGAGAGACAAGCGCCAGAACTGTTTAGTAACCATATCGTAGACTGTCACCTTAGCGTGGGATAGAGCAGGGAAACCTAGCGTATCCTGGGCTGGACAGTAGATACGGTGGCTAGCAGTGGTAGTGTTAGCAGCAGACTGCCTCGGTACCTGTAGCTAGCTGACTACCCCCGAGAGCTTCCCCAGAGAGACTGAGAGAGACATTCACCCGGTCACACCGGAGCCAGAGTACAGAGAGAGAGAGAGACACGCACCCCGGAGAGCAGCCATCCATCTCCCGCCCCGCCTAGAGCTCAGCCGCCCTGTTCCATCACCAGCCCTGGTCTCGAGGTGAGCTTGCTAACCCATTAGCACACGGCTAACTAGCTAACTAGCAGGCTAGCCCTAGCATTGGCGCAGCTATCTAGCTAACGGTGGTGAAGCCCGGTTTGTCGCACCTAAAAGTCCCCGCCTCCATCCATAGTTATCCGGGCTATAGAAAAACCGCGACAAGTGGTGTCAGAAGTGGGATAAAAGGTTGGGATTTGCCATAATCTCAACACCGGAGGATCCTGCCCCGGTCACATGGCGGCATAATTCAGCCTGCACACTGTGAGCTAACCCAGCTAGCAAGAAGCCATTTTGTGAAGCACTGTAATTTCTTCAGTAGTCACGTAAATCAGTGGAAAAATAAAAATGTCACAGGACAAAGAAAATGTAAAAGAACAGTCTGAGTTGAGTCTGGATGGTGCTGGTGTGGGGACAGAAGACCCCGGAGAGCACGCCTGGATGAAGCTCCTCCTGGCGCAGATGGAAACCATGAACCAGACCCAGGTTCAGATGCAACGCCAGATGGAAAACATGGAACGCCAGACCCAGGTTAAGATGCAACGCCAGATAGAGATGCAGATGGAGGCCCTCACAGCGCGTATCGATGGACTAGCGGAAGCGGTGGCTAAGCGATCTCGTCCCCCCACACCTCCCATTCAGCGCACCGATTGGGCCCGTCATCGTTCAGATATCCAAGGTGAGCCTCCCGGTTTGTCGCCCATCGCTCAAGTAGTGAAGCAAGGGGTTTCTCCTAGTAGCCCTCAAAGCGATAGTGGTGTTGGGTCGGCAGGGGCTGTGCTCGGAGAACGAACTAGCAGAACGGTGCAAGACATGAGCCTACTCTCGCAGTTCACCCCGGCCCGGGAGAACCCAGGGGCCAGACAGCGAGACGGCGCTGATCACCTGTTGCCAGCAGCTATGGCCGCAGTGGCTAACTTGAGCGACCGGCGCAACGAGGAGACGCCAGCCACGCCGAGCAGCAAAGCGGCCCCAGCAGCCCTGCGCTATACAGGAAATGGACCCAGTGAGCCCGCACCACTTACCAGCACTCCGATCGGTCATGGTGGAAAAAATGGAGCGACTGCAGTACCACCCCCCGACGGGATGCAGGGTGGCCAAATGTCCCTGGACAGCAACGGCGGCCGAAACCTGCTGGATGACAGCGTTGGAGGGCAGGCAGGTTCCTCTAGAGGTCAACAGAGCCAGACAGGAGACCTTCAAAGTCGGAGCGGCAACCGAAGCTCACAAGGTCCCGACCGAGGACACGAAAATGACATCAAGCTCCTCGCCACTTTTGATGGTAAGGGCGACCGGGATAGTTTCGTTGGACCATTCAAACGGATGGCGAGAAAGAGGGGCTGGACCGACGAGACCTGTTTGGACGCCTTGTATCTCCGACTGAGGGACAACGCCATGTCTTTTGTCATCGCGCAGCCGGCTCCGATAAAAGATGACTACCACGCGCTCATCACCCAGTTACGCCGCCGCTACGGTAAAGAGCTGCCTGAGGGAACTGCGCGCCGTAAACTCAGCGAGGTTAAGCAGGCCAGAGAGATGACCCTCTATGAGTTTGGCGAGGAAGTGAGGAGACTTGTCACACTGGCATACCCGCAGGTTGGTGTTACACTGCAGGAGGCCTACGCTGCAGAAGCCTTTCTGCGCGGGCTGAAGAACCAAAACATCGCGTATGAAGTCCTGGGGGCAGAACCCAAAACACTAGCTGAAGCAATCAGGAAGGTTGAGGCACGCGAGTATGACTTTAAAGCGACGCTGGGGCGAGAGGTTGAAGGAAAAGGGAGAATCCGGCGAGTAGCATGGGAAGACGAGCGGCGTCGCGATAGCTCTCCAAGTCCTCCGCCGGTAGGAGACAGCATGAGCACCCCCGAGCTCAAGACCCTGGCCAGTGGCATCGACAACATTAACAAGGTGAAGTTGCACAGGCACATCAGCCCAGACCACCTACTCCAAGTGTGTTCTAGAGTATGTCCACTGCTGGAGAAAGAGGTTCCTGCCAGCGTGCCTGGTCTCCACAGCATCCTGGGAGCCGGCAGGCAGAACCTCCTGCGTACCAACAAGAGCTGCAAGCATGTTGTGTGGAAGGGCTCAGCGCTGGCTGCTCTGCACTGTGGACGACCCCCAGAGCCTCCTATTATCTATGGGAGTCCACCCAATATCGTGGAGACGAGCAATGGGCGTCGGCTCAATGGCAACTACCGTCTACGCCAGCTACTGCCTACAGCTGTCTACCAGCACATGAAGATGCACAAGAGGATTCTGGGACATCTCTCCTCTGTCTACTGTGTCACCTTCGACCGCACCGGGCGACGCATTTTCACGGGCTCAGATGACTGCCTGGTGAAGATCTGGGGCACAGATGACAGGCGCCATGCTCTGTTGTCTGCTCCAGCACCGGCCATAGGGCCGCAGGAAACACCTGAAGGAGGTCCTCCCGCTGCTGACATGGAGGAGCCGGGGGCGCAGAGAACAGAGGAGTACGAAGGAGTGACAGAGCAGGAGGAGATCGATGAAGACCTTGATCTCCGGCTGGAGGACCTGTTCCACGCAAACGACGATGGAGGACCCAGCACACCAGGCTCCCCGGCTCGGTTCCAGCCGCTCCAACACACTGCTGCCAGCTACTCTTCAGGCGAGTCGACAATCACCCAACGTCGTGGGGCAGCAGCCTGTGCTCCGGGCGGGCAGTCCAACGCCCCTGACCCAGAAGGAGACGAAGCCGACGCCGCTGAGTCCCATCTCCCGTACACCACCAGACGGGGCCGGCCAGTCCGGAGGCCCGCCTGGCTCCTAGACTAACTTTGACGGACGTGACTAGTTGACTTGGGGGTTACTAGGCTAGTCACAAGAGTCCAGTATGGATAGCGACCACCCACATTTGTTTGACGCCCTTTGTTCCGGGCCTAGTTCATTTCGCGGGTGTTCTGTCCCGTTTATCGTGTTAGATTAATCAGACTGATCTTTGTAGTCTGTTGTTCATTTATGTTGAAGGGACTCAACAGTGCTGGAGGGGGGCGGTGTAGTGGGAAATGCCTGGGGATGTACTTGGAATGTTGCACTGGGCTCGTGCAGCTAGAGGACCAATCACAGGTTAGCTCGCGCTGTCACAGACGCAACTATATTAGACACCGCGGGAGAGACAAGCGCCAGAACTGTTTAGTAACCATATCGTAGACTGTCACCTTAGCGTGGGATAGAGCAGGGAAACCTAGCGTATCCTGGGCTGGACAGTAGATACGGTGGCTAGCAGTGGTAGTGTTAGCAGCAGACTGCCTCGGTACCTGTAGCTAGCTGACTACCCCCGAGAGCTTCCCCAGAGAGACTGAGAGAGACATTCACCCGGTCACACCGGAGCCAGAGTACAGAGAGAGAGAGAGACACGCACCCCGGAGAGCAGCCATCCATCTCCCGCCCCGCCTAGAGCTCAGCCGCCCTGTTCCATCACCAGCCCTGGTCCCGAGGTGAGCTTGCTAACCCATTAGCACACGGCTAACTAGCTAACTAGCAGGCTAGCCCTAGCTTTGGCGCAGCTATCTAGCTAACGGTGGTGAAGCCCGGTTTGTCGCACCTAAAAGTCCCCGCCTCCATCCATAGTTATCCGGGCTATAGAAAAACCGCGACATTAGTTTATAACAGCATTAACCCGGCCTGATAACGATCAAATGCAATATAGCCCACATTATTTTGTTCAACGGAGACAGAGCCAAGAGTGACAAAGGAGAGGAGTGCATCAATTTTCTCTCTCTCTTGTGTACACTTTGTATTCAGGGGAAAAAAATCAAGAGAAAACTCTTTTAATGCCATGTTTCAACAAGCAAGCCGCTGATAAGAAAACAGCCACAGTTTGTAAACTGAAAGGCTAATTAGATCGACGGCGGGAAGGTTATTTATTATAAGATTACGGCATGACAGGTTTGACACGCCACTTTCACTTTTATGTTATAAAGTGAATATAAAAAGACTACTCACTCCTGTCAAAATGGCAGGCTGTTTTGATGTAAAAAAAAAAAAGAAAAAAAATGAAACCAAGTTCAATCATGTCAGAACTTTTTTCCACTTTTTTTTTAAAATTGCAACATATGAAAATAAAAGGGAAAACAATCAAAAACATTTTAGAGGGGGAAATTTAAAAAAAAGAAGACAATAACTTGGTTGCATTAAGTGTACACGCGTGGGGGTGTGGCTGTGTTCAGAGTTAACCAATCACATCCAAACTCATGTTGAATAGTGTCTGTATGGATGCTCAGTAATCCAGGTAAGGACCTCACAAAGATGAATCAGGTCATCTGGCCACAGCGTTTACTGAGAGAAACCTTTCATCAAGTCAAGATGTGCCAAGCAGATAAGACTCTTCCCCCGAAAAACTGAGTGCTGTAATATCCCCAAAATGTGCTTCAATAAAGTATTAGTTTTGAGGTGTGCACAATTACACAACCAGGTTATTGTAAGCTTTTTATTTCTAGCCCCCCCCCTAAAATATTTGTTTTTCACTTGAATTTTAAAGTTTACAATTTCCAAAAAAAAAAAGTGGAAAAAGTTCTGACATGATTTATCTTGGTTTCAACTGACAAGTCTCTGAATGTCCTTGAGTGGCCCTGCCAAAGCCCAGACTTAAACCCCATAGCACATCTGTGGAGAGACCGGATGATGGCAGGGCACAGACACTTCCCATCCAGTCTGATGGAGTTTGAGAGGGTCTGCCAGGAAGAGTGGGATAAACTGCCTAAATCCAGGTGTGTAAAGCTTGCAGACTCACCCAAGAAGACTCGGAGCTGCAACTGCTGCTAAAGGAGCTTCTACAAAGAACTGAATCAAGGGTCAGAATATTGATATAAATGAGAGATTTAAGTTTTTTGGTTTTTAATGAATTTATAAAATTTCTAAAAACATGTTTTTACTTTGTCATTACGGGCTATTGAGTGTGGATTGATGAGCAAAAATGGCAATTTTATCCATTTAAAATATCTACGACACAAAATGCAAAAAGTGAAGGGGTCTGAATACTATATATGCAACACACCTACGTGGTCACACCAACATTAGTACACCAAATCTAACTATTAATTGCAAATTCATATGAATGGATTTAACACAACAAGTAAATTTGCTTTCAGGTGCGAAGCAAATTCGCCTCAATGCCTTCACGATGAGTTCAAATATGGTGAACTTTGACATGGGCTCTCACACCATCGACCAATAACAGAGCTGCTTCAACTGTGTTGACCTGTGGCGGGGGCAGTGACAAGAGAGTAAACAGAAGAAGTTATCATTTTAGCAGTTTATAACCATCCACTTTTATATTACTGAGCTCTGCCAAATGATAAGCTGCGCCACAAAAAAATATGGGGCCCAGCTTGCAGTCGGTTGTGAAGCAGAAGTAGATGGTATAAATTGGTATAAAATACTTGTGTGTAGTGTTTTTGGTCACCAAGCTTCCTGTTCCCCCTATTTCATGAGTAAATGCTAAGGAATTTCCCTCTGCTAATGGGCTGTTGACCTGGTCTGAGCGGGCGGGTGGTGGACAGGGCAAGGCATGGTTATCCTGGACACCAAAATGGCAGAGAGCCACTGGATTGTCAATGACGTACCTCCTACTGCACCTCTCCTCCCACTTTGGTGTACATTTAGTCACAATATTGATGAGTGCCGCATGCACAGGAAACACGATTGCGCCTCATGAAAACAATACTTCACTAGTGCAAAACCAGATTTTACACCCTGCGCCTGCATGGTTACCCCATGTTTGCCTTTTATTCTGACAAAAACTTTCCGTCATTCACACTCTAAAATAGTTGTGTTGTTATAGAAAAGCTTATTCTTGGCCACAATTGTATTTTCCTCATGAGAGACCCAAATCATTTTCTTAAAGCTTTTCTTTTTAGTTTTTGCTCATTTTATACTTGCTTCAGGAACCTTCATAGGAGTGAGACATGTCGGTGCATGATGCCATATGAGCCATTTTATCATTACACTAGAAGAGACAACTCGGTCTTGTTAACTGTATATTGCAAACTTCAAGTATAGATAACAGCATACTGATTATCATATAGCTCTTGTCTGAGAGGCGGATTATTGTTATCTTGACGCCTTTGGTCGATTTTTCTGCATGTTAAGATCAACTTTTGAAAAAAAAATCTTAGAAGAGAATTCTGATTTCTCCTAGATAGCAGCTTCCAATAACTCCACTAATTTCCAGTTTTGCTGAAGTGTGAAAGTCAAAAACAATTAAAAAAAAATTATACATAACATTGATAATTATGCTATGAAAAATAATCAATTGAAAAGTTGTTCTATTTTTAATAAAATCTGTCTTGACAAGCAGATGTAATAAAATTGTGCAAGAACCCCCCCCCCCCAAAAAAAGAATTCAGTACATTTGAAACTCAAAAAAGCTTGACAAAAAACTTGACAGTGCTAGTTCAAAATCCTTAGGTACACAGTACTGCATAAATACATCAGCTTCTACCACTTCCATGGTGGGCACTGGCTCCTACATTCGCTTTTAGGATTTGAAATTTTGCAATTTCATTACATATTAAAATACTGCAAGTGATCCTTTAATTCAATGGGAAAAATAATGTTTAGTAAGGAGGACTTAAAATTAAAATATGCTAAATGTTAAAATAGTTTCAATCTTTAATGCAAATAGCTTTATAGGAGTTCACAAAAGGTCACTTGCCAAAGGTGGTTTCTCTTGAGGCATATAATAGTAAACAGCATTTTCTTATCTGCAATTTAGAAATAGTTCCTCTCATGCAATGAAAAAGCAGATCCAGATAAAATATCTTAATGTGTGAGCCAGACTATAACTCTCATGAAGAGTGTTTTTGCTGTTAACAACATCAATATCGGAAAAGGCCCGGATGCCAAAGGTGACCACGGATCTTAAGGAAAGGTAATTGAGGGATTGGCTTCTTAATCACACATACAGCTAGTATGAAGATGTGATATGTCTTTGGAAAGCTGATCTGAGTAAGGAAAAATGTGCATTAACACAAGGGATAGATGCACACAGCGCACATGGGAATGTGACTGGGCCACTTTTGGGGAGTGGCACATGGACCCAACTGAGATCATAACTCCTCAGTAAGAGTAAGCCAGGTGTAAATGCAATCTGTAAAGTGTGTTTGCATTAGTGAGAAAGGATATGGCTTGAATGTGACACATCACTATGGCCAAACGTGGTCAAGTTTTCCATCCACTCCTTTTATCCCAGCAGCTACATCCACACTAAGAGAGCCATTGTTGAAGTATTAAAACAAAAATCCAGTCACATTTGGGTCGAAACACACATTGTATATGTTTTTACATGGACTTTCCATGTATTTTCTTCATTAATCACATTTTTTTTTTAAAATCCAGCCACAGGTCACATCTTAATACCAGGTAAAAATCTGATCTTTGTGTTAAACAAAAGTACTTAACAAGAAATTACAGAACCTAAAGCAAAAATCAAAATAAGGCATTCCCCAGTGATACACTAGTCACTGTGCTGACTGCATTTGTCATTATAACTTCTTAAAAATACTTCTTACACAGCCCGTGCTCTTAACACAATCACGTGGTCACACTTGCATCTCCATCTCCACTCCACCACTTCCCTTGTATTCGCTGATGGTAGGAATGAGGGTGTTGTCTGGGTTCAGAGGGCATTGTTCAGACGTTTGCTTTGTGCTATGGGTCTTGATTTCAGGTTGGCAGAGCTGTTTGAGGCACTGTGGAAACAGGTTGGTGACAAAACAATCAATGCTTGTCTCCAAATATGGACATTGTGGGGGTAAATAATTCTACACTGGCTACGCATGCAAGAAGAACCCGTCACTGGTGGTCCATACAGCATTAATGCAGAGAGACCAGTTAATGGTACAGAAGAATAAAGGATTATAAACTCTAGACTTAGCAAGATTTTACAGTGTAAAGCAAAACTTGTAAACCAAGTTTGATGGCCCTCCTGGAGAAGCTGAATCTAGTTTCCTTTGGATCGAAACAACAAAATCTACTTTAATGTCATTTTCATTTAGTTATCAGTTCCCTATGAGTTGGTTGGATCCCTTGACATATATTATTATCCCCCCCACCCCCGTGTTTCTTCCCAGTTGTACTTGGCCAATTACCCCACTCTTCCGAGCCATCGCGATCTCTGCTCCACCCCCTCTGCCGATCCAAGGAGGCCCGCTTCTTTTCACCTGACAGTCAGGAGTTTCGCCAGGGGGACATAGCATGTGAGAGGATCACGCTATTCCCCCCAGTTCACCCTCCCCCCTGAACAGACGCCCCAACCGACCAGAGGAGGCGCTAGTGCAGCGACCAGGACACATACCCACATCCGGCTTCCCACCCGCAGACACGGCCAATTGTGTCTGTAGGGACGCCCAACCAAGCCGGAGGTAACAGGGGGATTCGAACCAGCGTTCCCCATGTCGGTAGGCAACGGAATAGACTGCTACAGTACCCAGACACCCAAAATATATGAATTTTAATTAACGTAAGTTATTAAGTTTGCTTTATTGATCCCCTTGGGGGAATTCAGTTACTGCAAATTAACCCATCCTAGCTGTGATCTGTGTAGCTAGGAGCAGTGAGCTACTGCCTTGATGCTGCGCCTGGGGACCAACTCCAGTTCTTTTCCCATTGCCTTGGTCAGGGGCACCAACAGGAGTATTAACCCTAACATGTATGTCTTTTTGATGATGGGGGAAACCGGAGCACTCGGAGAAAACCCGCCGCAGGCACGGTGAGAACATGCAAACTCCACACAGAGGACGACCTGGGATGACCCCCAAGGAGGTTTGAACCCAAGCGCCTTCTTGCTGTGAGGCGACAGCGTTAACACCTGCGCCACCATGCCGCCCAGTGGTTAGCGCTTAGGTTCATTTGAAACAGGGAGCTCAGAGTACTGTCAGATATCTCATGCCCCAGTGAAAAAACACTCAACAACAATGAACCCTAACCTAACCCTTTCTATCAACGCCTGTTTCCTCTTACCGTTAGCACACTGCTGAAGCTAATGCTACAAGACTGCCGCGACACAGGACTCCAGGACTTTTAAAAAGACCAGAGGTTTACAGATGGTTTAGATGTACTGTCAACTGCAAAATGCAGTTCCAAATCAAACAGGATTTTGCTTTTATTCGAAATATTATAAATAAACATAAAACAAATTAGGATATGTGTGGCTGTACAGTGAGTATGTTTTTAAAAAGGACACAAATCATGGATTTTGAGGGCTTAAGCCATTGCCCCATTCTATTACGCTGAAGCCCGGTGAGAAGCCACAAAAGGTGTGGAACGGTTCTGAAACCTGAAGCAATAAGTGAGTTTTTGTTTGTTCAATTCTGATTGTCATCTAGTAATGCTTTAGAGGCCTGGATGAAAAAAAAAACCTACTGCTTTCTTTGATTTGGTGGGGGGTCTGCAGCCTGGAAGCCATGCCAAGGCCTACAGGTTACCTCACTATTTTCTGTCTTGTCTACCTGTGTTGTAATTTTTTATTCTTGTCCTCTTTGATTCTGTAGAGTTCGATGGGTTTGGGAACTAAAAAATTCTTAAATTTGATACCTCCTCCCTGCAAGGGTCTTAATGCAAGTTTAGGTTAGTCTTTCTCATTTGCACTAAGCTTAACCCCCCCCACCCCCACCCCAACACCCCTGAAGATGTTTTGCACCCTTGCAGCCTGAGTCTGCCTGGGCTCTCTCTCTCTTATGGCAGCTTATGTTGCTGTGGGCAGTGTGGTGGTGGAGGGGAAGGGGAAGGGGCTTCTGTCTGCACTGCACCCTCTGTTCCCACCCTCTGTCCCCAGTGACCTCCTGGCCTCTCTGGGGGCTGTTGTTTTTCACTTTTGTTTGATTTTTTTTTCCACAGCTGCTTCTTCACCATTTCTGACAGCTTGGGCTACATACCATCCTCACTCTCTCTCTCGCCATGTCCACACTAATCCGCAGAAATTGGAAAATTGCGTTAATTTTTCGGATCATTCTTGAAAAGTCTGCCATCGACATTGAAATGCAAAATAAAAATAAAATCGCTTAAAGATCCAATAAAATGGCATTTAGAGCAGCGCGAACTGACATGGAACTGTCATGTAGGACTTTTTGTGTGTTGGGGTGGTGGTGGTTGGGGGGTGATTTGACTAACAGCCAATAATGGCCAGACATTTTTAGGAGAATGTGGACACGGATAGTCTAGTTTCAATTTAGTGATAGACACTCACTTGTCTTCTTTCAGTCTTGCTCAATCATTGGACATTTTTAGTGCAGCAGTGCAGCATGATGTAACCTACATCCCATTAGCAGACCCATTATTAATTCTATTGGCTACAGCTATGTTTATCCTGCTATGCTATCCTCACAGAGTACCAAGACCAGTCTGACGTGTTTTTAACCTTTAGATGGTTTTTAATCCGGAGGTGTGAGCAAACTCACAGAAATTGTTCAGGGTTTAGTTACTCTTTAGTTTTTTTTTACATTTCTAATCTATTACTGTACTGTCTATCTTGCCCACTTGGCACCTATTACGTTCCTTTACGACCTGGAGGAGGGATGTCTTGTCTGATGCTCTTACTAAAATTTCTTCCATTTTTTACCTGAAAAAGATTGTTTCCATGCATTGTCATCCGTTGAAACTGCCCGTTTTCCACTGTGGGGATTTAAAGCCCTTTGAGGCTGCTTCTGTGATGTGGGGCTATAAAAATACGCTTGACTGACTGGAAGGAGGGAGGACTAAATCCCATTGTACTGACATCGACCTACCCAATTATGTACATACCCTGTACATACCTATAAACAATGGTTAAACATCTCAACTGTACAAAGCTCCTTCTATGCTGTAGAGATGTCTGAATTTGAGCACTTTGGCCATATTCAGGGAGCAAACTGAAGAATCAGATGCAACAGTAACTGACTGTCTGTCTACACTATTATGTATATATATATATATATATATACACACACACAAGTGATCTGATCAAATTTGTGTGTTCAAGCAGCTGTATTCACTTGCTGACGTATCTACATGGGTTGCTATCAGGGGCGGGGGAATCAGTTCAGTGCAAAGACTAGACACTAAGTTGCAAAAATCGGAATATCATAGCATTTCCCCTGAATTGCAATGCTTAACCATCTCTGAAATGGTTTGATTTGAATCGTTTGAGTGTTTACTCTGGGAAGCATACTCTTGTTTTAAGCTTTAGTAACACAGGGCTAAGAAAAAATGGATTTTGTGATACATTTTCTTTGGCTTGTTAGTTTTCACATTCTACTGTTGATAAGAGGGGATGGAGCCTTAAAGAAACTGTAATGCTGAACTGCAATTTTTATAATAGCATGATTTTCAAAATCTCACTAATTATCACTAAAATAGCATTGTAATATCAAATTGGGAGATACTTGCTGATTCGCAGCCATAGTTGCTATAGCATCAACAAAGGCATGAGCTGTCCGATTTGAATTGGACCGCAAACCACATTTGACTGTGGTTAGCATCTGAGCTGAAAAAAATCTGATTCCATGAAGTTCTTTTTTTTTTTTGTCATACAGATTACTGAAAAGCAATAAGATTCAAACCAGATATGCAAAAAAACAAAAAAACAAAAAAAAATCTGATTTGGGCGGTCAGTCAGAACATGGTCTAGGAGTCATGAAAATGGGTAAAACAAACCCATTCTCATACAGGTTCAAACTTCACAAGCAGGAGGAACTAATCAAGCAAAGAGCAGATCTTTATATAAATCACACATTTACACTGACCAGCCAAAACATTAAAACCACTGACAGGTAAGTGAATAACATCGATTATCTCGTTACAATGGCACCTGTCAAGGGGTGGGATATATTAGGCAGCACGTGAACAGTCAGTTCTTGAAGTTGATGTGTTGGAAGCAGGAAAAATGGGCAAGCGTAAGGATCTGAGCGACTATGACAAGGCCAAATTGTGATGACAAGATGACTGGGTCAGATCATCTCCAAAATGGCAGGTCTTGTGGGGTGTTCTTGGTATGCAGTGGCCCGAACCTAAAGTGGTTGAAGGAAGGACAACCGGTGAACCGGTGACAGGGTCATGGGCGCCCAAGTCTCATTGAAGGGTGTGGGGAGCGAAGGGTAGCTCATCTGCTCTGATCCCACAGAGGAGCTACAGTAGCTCCAACTGCTGAAAAAGTTAATGCTGGCTATGATAGAGCTGTGTCAGAACACACAGTGCACCGCAGCTTGCCGCATATGGTTCAGAGTACCCATGACCCCTGTCCACCATCAAAAGCACCTACAATGGGCATGTGAGCATCAGAACTGGACCATGGTGTAATGGATGAAGGTGGCCTGGTCTGATGAATCACGTTTTCATTACATCGTGTAGATGGCTGGGTGCATCATTTACCTGGGGAAGCGATGGAAACAGGATGCACTGTGGGAAGAAGGCAAGCCAGCAGAGGCAGTGTGATGCTCTGGGCAATGTTCTACTGGGAAACCCTGGGTCCGGCCATTCATGTGGACGTTACTTTGACACGTACCACCTTCCTAAACATTGTTGCAGACCAGAAACACCCTTTCATAGCAATAGTATTTTCTGATGGCAGTGGCCTCTTCCAGCAGGATAACATGCCCTGCCACACTGCAAAAATTGTTCAGTAATGGTTTGAGGAACATGACAAAGAGTTCAAGGTGTGGCCTTGGCCTCCAAATTCCCCAGATCTCAATCCAATCGAGCATCTGTGAGATTTCCTGGAAAAACAAATCCGATCCATGGAGGCCCCACCTCACAACTTACTACGGGACTTTAAGGATCTGCTGCTAACATCTTGGTGCCAGATACCAGAGGACACCTTCAGAGGTCCTGTGGAGTCCATGCCTCGACTGGTCAGAGCCGTTTTGGTGGCACGAGGGGGACCTACACATTATTAGGCAGGTGGTTTTAATGTTTTTGCTGATCGGTATAAGGGCATTGAAGTAGAATGGCTTCCAAACAAACGGCTACAAAGAATCCCATCAGTACAAGCAAATACTGCAAAATACAGTGAAAGTCATTATCCTGTCAAGGCATGAATCATGTGGGACCCAGGGACCTTTATGTAAAAAATAACATGACATTATTCTTTCATTGAGAAACTTTTTTCAAAAAAGTGCCAAAAAAGTGAAATTTAAATCTTTATAGGTTGATAAATGAAACATCACATCATATCCTTGCATGAATGACATACAAGTTGTTATTTATTTATTTATTTTTCATATGGACATACCTGCCATGTTGATCCTTTCATTCGGGAGACTTTGAAGATCATCCACAGAGGTACTAAGAAAACGCAGAAGAGTCCAAGGCACCATCCCAAAGTATAAGCCCAGTTTGGGTACACATAAGTTTTGTTGAACTTTAGAGTGTTGTATCTCACCACTGAAAGTAGGAAGGTGCCCTGATGGAAACACAAAGTCTTTTGTCATAAAATCCAAGTTTGACAGGGATCTCATATGAGTATGACTTGACTACAGGTAACAGTGGGAAAACAGTATGAAACCTAATAATCTGGATGTAGTAAATACATTCTGTTGTTGATTGACTAAGCTCTGAGGTTTAACTTTGGAGAAATCTTTATCATCGGTTAGCGCCAATTTCTAAACATGTCTCAACATATCTGTATGCATGCTCAGTATGGACTGACTGCAGGTATCCCCACCCTTACAAACAACTAGCAGGCGTTGCCCGGGGAAAATGTTCTCACCAACACAATCTGATCTCTATGATATAATCGATGATGACATATAGGATAATTTATGATATGATACAGATGATAAAAAAATGTCGAATAAATTGTTATTAAAGAAAATGATCAAATGTCATAATTTTCAGCCCATTCATCAAGCTTCTTTGCCAATGTGTGTATGAATCGCTCAGTGCTCAACCACCTCAGGGGAAACCACGTTGCATGTCTTACTATTTGGCACTAGGATAGAAAGCTTTTCTGCACTACCAGTTCTGGAGGCAGCTACATACATCTGGCCGTGTGAGAAACATGGAGCAGAATGATTTACTCCAAACGTTTTAAAAGTATGTGTTGGTTTATGGTAAACATCAACAATCAAATGTCTCCCATCACCAATGGAAATTTCACAGTGTAAGAAGCCTAACCTGTCATTTTACAAACCCACCAAACTGTGCTCCAGTATTTCAATTTCTTTGTTTGTTTGTTGTTGTTTTTTTAAGTTGAATGTGATCCATCTGGAGGTCACTTTTTTTGCTTGCTTCTCCAGATGGAAAATGTTTAAAGCCACTTAGGCTAAGTTCAGTCATAATGACAGTAGTATTTCCATGAGTAATGGGGAGATGTTTTGTTTGTGGACACTACACTCCATCGCCACTCGGTGGCACTGTGAGACGATGGATGACAGAGAGGGACTGCTGTAAGGGGACAGAAGAACAAGCAGAGCGAGCAAAATAAACTCAATTTCGCAAATAAATCAAATTTTTTACTTGGTTTTTGAAATATTTTTCGAACTGTGCAATCCTTGGAAAGTGCTGATTCTAAAGATACCTTTCTTTTTGTTCTACAATGAGCATTTCTGGAGTTTTAAGCGAACATACAAACATACACTCTCGCTTTGTGTGTGTATGTATATATATATATATATATATATATATATATATATATATATATATATATATATATATATATATATATATATATATATATATAAAAAGATACAGTGGCATAATGACTGAAACCAAGGATCGGTTTCATAGGCAAATAGGCATGACCATTAACTAGAGTTACAATGGTCATGTCTACTATTCACAGAGGATTTGGGAATGTTTGCAATCACAGCATTGTAAGATGGCGACAGATGTACAGCTAGGTTGAAATTAAATCTCAGGACACATACCACATTTCACCGACCACATTAACTCGGTGGACATCAAGTTCACCAAGGATGTGCTTTTTCTGCAAACTCGTCAAAACCTACATTGTATTACACCTGCATTAAACCTACACCCTCTATTAAAGGGATTTTCTGACCATTAGATGTCAGACGGTGATGCTACAGAGGTTCCAGAACACATAAGCTGTGTTCCAGATCCATCCATTCATCCATCCATTCATTATCTTAACCGCTTATCTTGCTCTCAGGGTTGCAGGGATGCTGGAGCCTATCCCAGCAGTCATTGGGCGGCAGGCGGGGGGACACCCTGGACAGGCCACCAGGCCATCACAGGGTCCACACACACACACACACACACACCTATTCATTACTAGGGACAATTTAGTAAGGCCAATTCACCTGACCTACCTGGTCTGGTGGGTCACCACACCAGTAGAAGTTTGTGTGCAGCAGGTCATCATTAACCCACAAAGAGCTGAAAGGAAGTTACGTGCCCCTATGATTAAGTAGTATGTCCTAGTAGCCCATGAACTTTTTACTCATAAACTAATAGTACACTGGAAGATAGTACACATATGTAGTGTATCGTAAGTAATTTGTGATTTCGGACGCAACCTAAGTCTCTCCTCACCCTTCTCTTCCTCTCTCTAAGGTGACTGAAGTGTATCAATTAATGTGCCCGCGATCCAATTTTTAAGCTGGATAGTGTTCGTAGAGGACTCAAGTGATGCCAATGTTGTTCGGAAGTTTTAAGTACACAGTTGTTTGCTAAAATGTTAGCCTAAGAACATGCTAACTTCATACACATTTCTATGTTATTGGGCTTGCTTCCTCTCCTCTCTGTGAGCTTCATTCTAGGTTGCGTTCTCAACTTGTGAGTTGCGAGCATGGATCTATGGTTGTGGTGGTGGTGGGGGGTGGGGTTGCCATTTTTCGGCCGAATAATGTCACCATTGAGCTGAAAGTGAAGGCAAAGCCTGTCTCTGGTTAAGGAAAACTATACAGTTCAGTGCTCATTCTCAATCGGCAATAAAAACAATTGTTTCACATTGCAACAGTGAATCGATTATTCACTGTTAATAGAATTAATAAAAATGTTGCTTGATGTAGCTTTTTAAGCGCTTTTTTTTAAGTGCATTCTTACTGCCAGTCCCAAGTATGGATAAATGGGGTAAGGTTGCATCAGGAAGGGCATCCAGCATAAAACCTTGGCCAAATCAAATATGCGGATCATAAATCAGATTTCCATAACGGATTGGTCGAGGCCCAGGTTATCAACGACTGCCACCGGTACTGTTGGCCAGTAGGGTGCCAGTGGAAACTATGCTACTATTGGGCGAAGGAGAAGGAGAGGGAGTAGGCATGTCCAGAGGCAGTGGAAGAGGAGGAAGGGTAGGAGTATGGAGGTGAGAGTCGGAACTTTGAATGTATGGTGTATGAGTTTAAATACTTGGGGTCAACTATTCAAAGTAATGGGGAGCGCAGAAAAGAGGTGAATAAAAGAGTGCAGGCAGGGTGGAGCGGGTGGAGGAGAGTGTCAGTAGTGATTTCTGACAGAAGGGTACCAGCAAGAGTTAAAGGGAAGGTTTACAAGATGGTTGTGAGACCAGCTATGTTATATGGTTTGGAGACAGTGACACTGACGAAAAGACAGGAGGCAGAGCTGAGGTGGCAGAGTTGAAGATGCTAAGATTTTCATTGGGAGTGATGCAGAAGGACAGGATTAGGAATGAGAGCAGCATAAGTGGTTGAATAATGGATGGATGGATATTAGAGGGACAGCTCAGGTTGGACGGTTTGGAGACAAAGTAAGAGAGGCAAGATTGAGATGGTTTGGACATGTGTGGAGGAGAGATGCTGGGTATATTGGGAGAAGGATGCTGAATATGAAGCTGCCAGGGAAGAGGAAAAGTGGAAGGCCAAAGAGGAAGTTTATGGATGTGGTGAGGGAGAACATGCAGGTGGCTGGTATGACAGAGGAAGATGCAGAGGACAGGAAGAGATGGAAAAGGATGATTCACTGTGGTGACCCCTAACAGGAGCAGCTGAGAGTAGTAGTAGTAGTGGTAGCTGCTTAATATAGCTTTAAGAATGTCCTATATTTGTACCTTTGCTCTTTAAAATCTTCCACTTGAGTTGACATATGCCCATTTGAGAGAATGTCATTGCATGAAATTAGTACAAAATTCAATATTTGACATACATATAACATACATGTCATAAGAATCATTTTTACTCACTGTAACAATTACTCAACTAATTAGCTGATTCACTTTTACAGGGAACCATTAGAATCACTCAACACTCACCAGGCAAATAGCAGGAGTGACAAACATCCAGCAATACTTCATTAATGGCCAGGGGCGATAGCCTATCATATCTTCAATGTTATCGTAGAGACGATCTGCACCTGTATGCAAAATTGAAAGTAATAAGCCCATTATTGTCATCACTTGAATTAAAAAGTTTATTTGGAAATGGAAAAGTATGTCTTAGTGACACATTTTGCAATCTACAGCAGGATCACTTGAAGATTCTGGTTGCGTTCTTTTTTGGCATACACTTCCCTGGAGTCATTTAGAGACTGCTAACTAGTTGTCCACCACAACACCAAAAAAGGAAGTGTTTGTTCTTCATATACTCTCTGGTGTACCAACCACTGCTGGGTGACATAAAAAAATATCACTACCTGCATGACATTTGGGATTTTTGGTGGGAATGTCACCACAGATACGTTTTACTTTTTCTGCATTATTGCAAATTGCAAGGGCTTTAATCAGTGGCCGAAAGGCTGAATTGTCATTGTGTCACCTTTTTGGCAGAAGATAGTAACTCAATTGATGTTTATCTAAGTGAGACTCTTAAAGATTGTTAATTTTTAAGGTTAAACATCATAAAGGTGCAATTCTAAACCAGAATTCATGTGACGCTTCATTGTTAATTGTGACTCAAGTGGTCTACCTTTTGGTAAAAAAAGAAAAACAATTCTAATGACAGAACCCTATCCTACAGTAAAAGGAGAAAAACTGAAGAAACCCACTGTCCCCAAATTAGTACAGGCCAATCTTTAAATTGTCTTTTTTATCTAAGGTTCTGGAGAGAGTAATTTCTTCTCAGTTAATTTCTTTTATGAACACTAATACTGTATTTGATAGTTTCCAGTCCGTTTAGAGCACTTCATATTACAGAGACACTTCTAGTTAAGCTCACTAATGATCTACTGCTGAATGCAGACAGAGATGACTGCTCGATTTTAGTTCTTTTAGACTTAAGTGCTGCCTTTGAAATGGTTGATCACAACATCCTCTTACAAATGTACATCGCTTAGAGACTTGGGTTGGCATCAAGGGCACAGCTCTTAACTTATTACGCTCTTACCTCACCAACAGAACTTCTTCTGTTGTTCTGAGTAACTCTACCTCCTCGGTGGCTCAGTTGAGTTGTGGTGTCACTCAAGGCTCAGTTCTTGCCCCCTTCTCTTTTCTGTGTACATGCTGCCCCTTGGCCAGGTCATTCAAAATCACGATGTGTTCTACTATTTTTATATGGACAACACTCAGTTATACATGCCACTAAAACCCATAGATCCTAGTGCTCTAGCAAATCTCACAACTTGCCTCTCTGACATTAAATCCTGGATGTCCAAAAATTTTCTTAAATTTAATGATGATAAGTCTGAGGTCATTCTGTTTAGTTTTTTATTGATTAAAAGTAATCAAAAAGGGGATTGTGAGAGCAATTCATATTTGATGTTTCCTTACTTTCAATCTTTCACCATGTATGACCTATACCATGTTTAACTTTATTTTACATTGCTTAGATAGATGCTTAAAGTCCATGTGTAACAGAACAAAAGTCGTATAAATTGTCTTCTCCAGGTGCACAAATAAAGGCCTATTGTTAACTGTTAGTTGATAGCAGAGGAATGTATGGAAGACTCGCTGAGTGTAGCAAGTCTGTGTAAACTAATTGGAGAAATGGCCTTGGTGGGATGAGAGCTGGAAGACATGAGATGAGGGGAAGAACAGATAACTGCCCTATAAGAGAGACTGCCAGTCTTGAAAATGCGGTGAAACAAGTAGGCCTCCACATCAATGCTAAGAAAACTGAATTCATCAGCTATAACCAAGAAGAAATCATCTTCTCATCAGATGGTCATAACATCAAATCTGTCTCAGAATTCCTTTACTTGGGAAGCAACATCAAATCCACCGAAAGAGATGTGCAGCTTCGAATTGGAAAGGCTTCTGGTGCCACTGAAGGACTTAATGTCATCTGGAAGTCCATGAGACCAGACAAACTGAAGCAGAATTTTTTTCGAGCAACAGCTAAGTCCATTCTCACGTATGGATCATCTTCTTGGACCCTCACTAAACGACTTGAATCCAAACTTGATGGGGCTTTCACCAGAATGCTGCGTGCTGCAATGTTTCCTGGCAGAAGCACCCTACAAAGAAGCGTCTCTATGGCAATATACCTGCCATCTCAAACACTATCTGAGAATGAACGGTTCAATTTGCTGGTCATTGCTGGAGAAGCAAGGAAGAACTTGCAAGCGACACTCTGCTTTGGTCACCCAAACGTGGAAAGACATGTGTGGGAAGGCCTGCAAGAAATTACACCCCAAGCAATTAGATATTCTAGCGGTCACCTCCTTACTGGCAAGATGCCATCTTCTTCTTCACTGGAAGTCAACCAAAACTTCCTCCAGCAGTCAGTGGCTCTGTGATATCATGTTCCTTCTAAAGCTAGAGAAGATTAAATATTCCATGAGAGCTGATAAGCTCTAAAATCAGTGGCAATCTTTTTTGACATTCTTCAACTCTCTTCAATTTCTGTCTTCCTCTGATTGACAGACCCCCCCCCGTTTGTTTCTGTTTCAAATTATTAAGTAATTAATTACTTAATTAACTTATTTACTTATCTCTAGTTTATGTTGTTTTGTGTTGTTCTGTATGATATGTCTGTATCATACACATAGCCATTGTAACTCTAGTAAATGGTCACACCCATATTTGCATATGAAACTGATCGTTAATGTCGGTCGTTATGCAGCTATATTATTTTATAGGGTGGGGATACCTGCAGTTAGTTTAGGTCTGAAGAGGTCACTTAGATGAGTGATGAAATGTATCTGTCAATAAACATTGTATTCAGATGAACTGATTCAACTCTCTTTCATCATATCAGAAGTGTGTTGTAAGTCTAACCCAAGTGAACTAGCATTTTTTCCAGTACAGCCTTTGACCTCAAATTAATTTTACACCCCTGATCTGGGTAGGTTTGGCATTTTTTTTTTTAGGTCTTTTTTTTAGGTCATGCAAATGTGCTTCCTATGCGCGTATTCCGGCAGCTACCAGGTCCCGTTCAGTTACGACCCACAAAGACTGTGCTGATTGCTTTTGGTGGTGCACGACTACCCTCAGATGGTGTTGCATCTCTAGATTGCCGCACATCTAAGCATACGGCTATATTGGACTTCCATGTGTCTAGCCGAGCTGACAAGCCAATCCTGGGTGGAGATGCGTGTGAAGAGCTGCAGCTGGTGAGAAGAGTCGAGGCGCTTGCAGTGGAGTCCCCACAACCAGCAAAACCTCCAGCCACCAAAGAGGAGCTGCTACAGAGGTATGCGGAGGTCTTCACAGGATTAGGCGACTTTCCTGGAGTTCATCACATACACATTGACCCGAGCGTCACGCCTGTGATTCACGCGTGCAGGAACGTACCACTCTCCATCATGGACTCACTAAGAGAGACACTCACAGACTTGCAGAACAGGAAAGTCATAACTCCTGTCAATGAACCTACAGAATGGGTGAACAGTCTTGTTGCCACAAAGAAAAAAAATGGTGCGCTAAGGTTATGTTTGGATCCTTGCAACCTGAATGAGGCAGTCAAGCATCAACACTACTCCATTCCTACACCGGAAGACGTGCGCAGCAGGCTAACAGGAAAATCCATCTTCTCCATCCTAGATGAAAAGGATGGATACTGGCAGATCAAGCTAGATGAGCCGTCGTCTAAGCTATGCACCTTCAACACGCCGTGGGGCCGGTTCCGCTTCCTCAGACTCCCATTCGGGATCAAATCGGCCAGCGAAGTGTTTCAACAAAAGAACTGTGAGACCTTTGGCGATATCCCAGGTGTGTACATTATAGCAGACGACATGATCATCGCAGCGTCATCAGAGCGGGAACACAATGAAATCCTGCAGAAAGTAATGGAGAGAGCCAAGACCGCAAATGTGAAATTTAACAGGGACAAGATCCAGTTTAAAGTTGATACTGTAAAGTACATGGGACACGTCATCACGGCAGCAGGACAGAGAGCTGACGACACAAAGATCAAAGCGATTGTCGACATGCCAACCCCGGAAGACAAACAAAGTCTCCAACGTCTGCTGGGAATGAGAAAATTCCTAGCGCAATACATACCAAACGAAGCCTCACTCACGGCACCCCTCAGACAGCTGCTCAAGAAGGATGTAGCGTGGCAATGGTGCCCGCACCACAGCTCAGCGCTAAAGGCACTAAAGACCATCCTCACACAAGCCCCTGTGCTGAGATACTACGATCACAAGCAGCCTCTCACTCTACAAGCAGAGTCCTCAAAGGATGGACCGGGAGCCTGTCTGATGCAGGACGACCGCCCAGTGTGCTATGCCTCACGAGCGCTCACCGACACAGAAAAGAGGTACGCACAGATAGAGAAAGAGTTGTTCGCTATAGTGTTTGCTGCTAAGAGATTCCACCAGTATGTCTACGGCAGACCAGTAACTGTCCAGTCCGATCATAAGCCTCTGGAGGTCATCATGCGCAAGCCGCTGAGCAAAGCACCTGCGCGGCTGCAAGGTATGCTTTTACAACTGCAGAGGTATGATCTGAGTGTAACATACACACCAGGCAAGCACATGTACATTGCCGACACACTCTCACGCGCTACAGCTAGCAGAGAAGGTGACCATATCGATGAAAACCCTTGTGATGAGAGAGTTGTGTATGCCTTGGATGCCACAGATGCCTTGAGCGAGGAAACACTCAGCCAATTAAAGAAAGCAACGGCAGCAGATAGCATGCTGCAAGCTGTGTGTGAGAAACACAAGAAAGGCTGGCCCATGAAAAAGAAAAGTTTGGACAGAAAACTACACGCCTATTGGGCAGTAAAGGACATTATAAGCATGGAAGATGACATTGTCTTGGTCGGAGACAAAATCATCATACTCCAGAGCTTCAGGAGCACGATTTTGGAGAAGCTGCATCTTGCACACCAAGGAGTGCAGCGCACAAAAGCCAGAGCAAGAAAGTCTCTCTACTGGCCTGGCATGGCACGAGATATAGAGGCAATGGTGGAAAAGTGCGTGCAATGCCAGCAGCTACAGCCCAGACAGCAGGCTGAGCCACTTATGCTGCATCAGGTCCCAGAACTGCCATGGATGAAAGTTGGAGCTGACATCTTCGAGCTACACGGTCAGTCATACCTGTTGTTAGTTGATTACCTAACCAAATATCCTGAAGTGCTCAACATATCTGACAAAACAGCATACACAGTAATCCAGAAGATGAAGTCTGTGTTTGCCAGACACGGGATTCCTAGGGAGATAGTGAGTGACCATGTCCCATTTGCCAGCTATGAGATGAAGTCATTTGCAGCTTCATGGGAGTTCA
Source organism: Lampris incognitus (assembly GCF_029633865.1). Classification (NCBI taxonomy): domain Eukaryota; kingdom Metazoa; phylum Chordata; class Actinopteri; order Lampriformes; family Lampridae; genus Lampris; species Lampris incognitus. The sequence goes on along the minus strand of NC_079212.1, from coordinate 95,832,820 downwards.
AGCTCACACACTCCAGCCCAGGTTTTCCCTCTTCAAATGGCATGGCTGAGAGAGCCATAAAGACAGTGAAACATGCGCTGAAGAAGGCAATGCAAACCGGCACTGACCAACATCTGGTGCTGCTGTCACTGAGGAACACACCGGTGACAGGACTGGACGTATCACCTGCACAAATGTTGATGGGGAGAGTTCTACGAAGCACACTTCCGTGCTCCAGTGCTGTGCTGACACAATCAGTCCCACAGCACATTCACAGCAAGATCCGGAACCTGCAGTTCCGCCAAAAACAACGTTACGACCAGTGTGCAAAGCCCCTGCCAGTGTTGACCCCAGGAGACACCGTACACATGCAAACACGGCGCGGCTGGGAGCCTGCCGTTGTCATCCGACAGCGAGATGAACCATGGTCCTACACTGTGCAGACACCGGCTGGGAGGATGCAAAGAAGGAACAGGCGACATCTGAGGAAGATACATCCGAGCCTATTCAGAGACACGGACAGTGAGGAACATTTTGACCCAGAGGTACAACCCTCACCCTCACAAGTGCCTGTGCCAGTCGACTCACCACCACATGACCTGCCACCACACGACCCTCCTCCGGTGACTACAGGCAGTACACCCACATGCTACACAAAGTGCGGCAGAGCAGTTAGGCGCCCTGCCAGATACAATGACTAACCTCAGGGTTCTTTTGTGTGATCATTCAAGTGTTTATTAAGAAAAAAAGAAGAAAAAAAGAAGGTGAAACAAAGAGTACAAGGTGTGTTTAACCTGAAATGTTGCAAGATTGCTGAATGTTCAAAATGTTTACATGCTAACCACCAGAATGTGAAAAGGAAATGGTTTATGTTGTTTAATGAGAGTCATCTGTCATTTAAAAAAAATGCTGTATTAATCATTGAAGTATGCAAGTAGAAAAGACTTGTTCAGTGTTAATGCCATAGTGTTAATGGTTCGGTAAAGGGTCTACTGTTGAAGCAACTGATGAGTAGGCCACATCTCAGTTGGAAAAGAGGGATGTGGTGTATTGGATCGAGCACTCGGTGCTCGATTGTGTTGGACTGTCACCACTACTGAGTTCTGTAATACACTGGTCGAGCCGAGTAGTGTGTGATGTCTCCGTCAGTAAAGATCAGACTTGTGCCGCATCCTCGTCTCCGTGTACTTATATATAATAGTGATTAAGTTAGTAACCCACGAATAGTAACACTACAATAGTGTACATAAGAGAAGTCACAACATATATCATGATATATCAAACTGTTCCAAGTCAAGTCCATTTCATTTGTATAGCCCATTATCACAAATTATAAATTTTTCCTCAGTGGGCTTTACAGCAAACAACATCCTGTCCTCAGACCCTTGTATCGGGTATAAGGTACAACTCCCTAAAAAAACCTTTAACAGGGAGAAAAAATAGGAAGAAACCTCAGGGAGAGCAACAGAGGAGAGGGATCTGTCTCCCCAAGGTGGACAATGTGCAATGGATGTGTTTACAGAGGAGTCAAGCTCCAGACGGCATAGCTCTTGGGATCATTGATACATGCAGGTTTCTCCACCATGACGAGGTGGTGATCCAGGAGAAGAATATCAAATATTATATTTCATATAGATGTTATATATATGGAAGTAGAAATGTCACCAATCGTATCGTTCATCCATTTTGGATTGTTTAGTAGTCTGAAACCCTCCGTCCACCCTTTTCCTTTTATTTTTTTATGGAGAGTACTACGTGTTTGTAGCTATAGCGCTATAAAGTTTAGTGGTTATTCTTCAATAAGCCCTGTGATGGTCTGGCGGCCTGTTCAGGGTGTCTCCCCGTCTGCTGGGAAAGCCTCCAGCATCCCCGCGACCCTGGGTAAAGATAAGCGGTTTGGATAATGGATGGATGGACAACGTTGAAAGAGGATAACAGAATTATAATGGAATTATACGCTAAGAGCCAAGTTCTAAGTTAGCAGTTAAGTAGTTGGTTTGGTTAAACAAAGTCAGCCATTTTAATTGTTTGAGGATGTGTTCCTTTAATGCTTTATGACTACTACTGTCAGGTGTTTTTTTCAACTAGCAGCCCAAACAGATGTTAGTAGCCATCAAGCAAACGCCACGGTCAAGACCAAACCTAAAATTTGCACCTTTTAGCCAATCTATCAAGCAAGTGGTGTTAATCATATGACTCTTATGTAATCACTATATTAAAAATGTAACATTTAATGGTGTAACATTCAAAGCACAGTTATTTGGAAGATATCTGAAGTCTGAAATCAGTGCGTTTTGAGGACATAAAACTATTACCAATAATAATAACCATCCAAACTGACACTGATCATTTAATCAATATGGAGTTATTTGAGAGTGTCGTTTGTACTATGATGAATACTTGGGACGCACCACTTAAGGTAGAATATGGTATGCTTTCATTTAAATGGCAAATTAAACACCGACAGGACAACTAGCATGCAGGGCGAGAGGTAACAACCATGTGAAGTTAGCAGAACAGCAGTAAACAGGGGCTATTTTTAACAAACTCAGCCCCTACATAGCCTGCTGGACTATGGAGGCCATCTTGGAATTCAGCCTGTTAAGAAACACATTTTAGAAAAGACTCTCCTGCATTCAGTGCATGCCTAACAGCGAATGAGGAAAAACTTGTCTTCGTGATTTACGTACTTGAGAAAATACCCCAAGGGCAGCCCGCCCTGCTGTTCGTCTGATTCAGTTTCTCAAGGCGTATTTTGTATGATTAGTCAGTTATCCAATTTCAGAATTTAGGTTTCATAACCTGATATGTAACCTATTATATGTGGTACTAACATAGGCTTTTCACTATCTCTGTCCCCTATGTTTATAGCTCTAAATACTTATCCTGTAGCTTTTTGGACTACTATCATCAACTCAGTCTTTTCAAAAGGAATTTAGCAAGCTGTTTTTATGAAGAAGACGAAGACGGAAGACAAAGATAGAGATGAAGATGAAGACGAAGACAAAGAAGAAGCAGCAATGGCCTTGCAATGGCAGGCTCTGCCATCAGTGTATAAATGTGAGGCATACATTGTAAAGTGCTAAGAGTGATTGGTAGACAAGAAAAGCGCTATATAAATGCAGTCTATTTATAAGATACTTTATTGTCATTGTACACACATACAAGGACATTAATTCTCTGCATTTAACCCATCCCCTGTACACACATTAGGAGCAGGGGGCAGCTCCCCACCGCCCATTATTTTAAGTGTTGCGAGAAATTTGATTATTATTATTATTATTATTATGTCCCCTACCAGTGGCAGCTGACAAATAAGGGGCGTCACCCTCCCTGAGATAAAAGTTTTTGTTTTCTCTGCATATTTGCAAATACCATAGCATCATTCTCAACTTATTGAAGCAGAAGCTTTATCATTTGCCAAATAAATTTCTGTATTTCATATAAATCATGGTTGGATTCACCTGGATGTTCAAGTAAGACAGTTCTTTGACGTAGGCTTTGTCTGAACATCTCATTCTTCTTTAAAATGTTTTTAGGGATTCCCCCCCCCCCAATTGTACTTAGCTAATTACCCCACTCTTCCAAGCCGCTCCGGTTGCTGCTCCACCCCCTCTGCCAATCCGAGGAAGGATGCAGATTACCACAAGCCTTCTCCAATACGTGTGGCGTCGCCAGCCGCTTCTTTTCACCTGACAGTGAGGAGTTTCGCCAGGGGGATGTAGCGTGTGGGAGGATCACGCTATTCCCCCCAGTCCCCCCCCCCGAACAGGCGCTCCGACTGACCAGAGGAGGCGCTAGTGCAGTGACCAGGACACATACCCACATCTGGCTTCCCACCTGCAGACACGGCCAATTGTGTCTGTAGGGATGCCCGACCAAGCCGGAGGTGGGTGACACAAGGATTCGAACCAGCGATCGCCGTGCTGGTAGGCAACAGAATAGACCACCATGCCACCTGGACGCGATGTCTGAACATTTATTCAAATTTAATTCACGAGTGCACAAATAACAGTCTTTTTGAGAATGCAGTCAGTGGCCTCAAAACAGAAAGAAATACGCTGTTGTGGTTTGCATTCAATTGTGTCACATTATAAGCCCCAAGGATTTCATTTGTATGCCGCTTGTGACATCATAGTTGTACATACAATGATCAGCCAAAACATTAAAATCACATACAGGTGAAGTGAAAAATATTATCTTATTGCAATGGCACCTGTCAAGGGATGGGATACATTAGGCAGCAAATGAACAGTCAGTTCTTGAATTTGATGTGTTGGAAGCATAAGGATCTGAGTGACTTTGACAAAGGCCAAATTGTGATGGCTAGATGACTGGGTCAGAGCATCTCCAGAACGGCAGATCTTGTGGGGTGTTCCTGGTATGCAGTGGTCAGAACCTACCGAAAGTGGTCCAAAGAAGGACCACATGTTAACAGGCGACAGGGTCATGGGCGCCTAAGGCTCACTGATGCATGTGGGGGAGCGAAGAATAGCCCGCCTGGTCTGATCCCACAGAAGAGCTACTGTAGCTCAAATTGCTGAAAAAGTTCATGCTGGCTATGATAGACAGGTGTCAGAACACACAGCACATCACAGATTGCTGCGTATGAGGCTGTACTTGGTCTGCAAGAATGTTTAGATAGGTGGTACATGCCGAAGTAACACCCACATGGATGCCAGCACCAAAGGTTTCCCAGAAGAACTTTGCTTAGAGCATCACACTGCCTCCACTGGCTTGCCTTCTTCCCACAGTGCATCCTGGTGCCATCTCTTCAACAATTTACAAGATAATTTTGGACGCATCGTATGCATAGAGTCACTTATTAACGGAGTCAGTCGTACTTTGTAATATTTATGCTCCAAAAACAGAGGAACCCAACTTTTTTTCATGAGGTCAACAAAATGCTGGGAAATATGGATGGTCAGATAATTCTGGGGGGAGATTTTAATCAGACATTAGTTAACCACCCGAGTAAAAATAATACAGGTCTAAACCCCAAAGACAGAAATAAATACAGTCAAAGAAGAAATAGGTTTAGTAGATATTTGGAGACCTACAAACCCTAAGGCAGGGTTCCCCAATTAATTTTCCCCGAGGGCTAAATTATGTCATGCTTGCCAAGCCAAGCCAAGGACCAAAACGTCCAGGGTTTTTTTTTTTATCTCATCTCATCTCATCTCGTCTCATCTCATCTCATCATCTTCAGCCGCTTTTCCGGGGTCGAGTCGCAGTGGCAGCAAGCTAAGTAGGGCACTCCAGACGTCCCTCTCCCCAGCAACCCCCTCCAGCTCCTCCTGGGGGATCCCAAGGCGTTCCCAGGCCAGATTGGACATGTAGTCCCTCCAGCGAGTTCTGGGTCTACCCCGGTGTCTGCTCCCAGTTGGCTGTGCCCGGTAAACCTCCAAAGGAAGGCTTTTTTTTCATGCGCCAGCAAAAGTTGTTTTATGTGCTGCTGCTGTTATTCTTATTCTTATGATTAATAGTAGTAGGAGGAGGAGGCTCGGAGGAGCAGCAGTAGTAGTAGTAGTAGTAGTAGTAATAATTTAGGCCTGTGCTTCTTAAAGCCAATGTTGAGGGTCACACAAGAAAAAGAATGCAATCTCAAAACAAAATAAGTCCAAAACCAACCATTTAATTATAGACAAATGGACAAAAATGAATTGATGTTCATTCACTAATCAGTGAGAGCGATGGGATGAGGAAATCCTTCTGATGTTGGGCCTGTGTTCTGTTGCGGCAAGCCCGAGGGACTGACCAAGATATGCACGGAAAAGTATATTTCTTTCTTGGTTCTTGATCGACTTCATTGAAGAAAAGAATGATTTTATATATGTATGTGGAGGGGAAAATTGTGAGTAGGAGCATTGCAATAGCTCTCATGTTTTTGAATTGAGCTTGGGGAAGAATGTTAATCCAAAAGTCATTCACTCCAACATCCTTGTGTTGTGCTTTGAGCAAATCAGATGTTACCATCTCCAAGACCGCCATCTGAAGAGCTGCCACATCTATGGAAGGTACCAGCCTTTTGGCCTCTGTAGTCCACTGGCCATCAGCCAAAACGGAGAACGGCTGTCTCAGGAAGAGGAGGATGTCACCTGAAAGTTTAGGGGAGCTTTCAAATTGTTTCGTGGAAGTTTTCTGCCAGGCTCATCACGAAATACTTCATTGCTGGATCCTCCCGCATTTCATTCTTTTTGCAATGCTCCCGCAGATATGGGAAGTGCAACTTTCTCCCGTGAATGTGTAACAGTGTACAACCATGGATGTGTAGACTCGCTAGCCCTTGGCTAATGGGTTGGACCCTTTAGTTGACTGGTTAGCGCAGTCGCCCATGGTCCAGGCAACCCAGGTTCGATTCCCGGCTGGCCCCCTAAATTCGCTACATTGGTCTCAGAAGTGGGATGGTGCGACCGTAAGGTCATCGAAAGCACGTGCGCCTAGACGCGTGAGGGGGAAGTGGTATGCAGAAGCACAGGGACGTGCTTCCCGAAGGAGGGGAGTAGTGTAACAGTGTATGACCAAGGATGTGTAGACTCGCTAGCCCTTGGCTAACAGTTTGGACCGTTTAGTTGACTGGTTAGCACAGTTGCCCATGGTCCAGGCTACCTGGGTTCGATTCCCGGCGGCGGCGGATTCCCAGCTACCCCTTGAATTCACTACAAATGTCTCTCTCCAAAAGGTTCAGCTTTGACTGGAAAGCTTCAACTGCCTCGTACATATCTGCAACAGTGCGATTCTTGCCTTGTAATTGTAGATTACGGTGATTTAGATGAGACATGATGTCATATCATGATGATGTGACATCACATGATGATGAGACATTTAGATGAGACATGATGCAACATCATGATGATGTGACATCACATGATGATGTCACAACATGATGATGTTGCTCTGTGGTGTCCTGGCGGGTTGTACAGGGTGTCTCCCTGCCTGCCACCCAATGACTGCTGGAATAGGTTCTAGCATCCCCGTGACCCTGAGAGCAGGAAAAGCAGTTTGGATAATGGATGGATGGAAGATGTCACACAAAAAAATAACATATCCTATCACCTTATTGTCACTTAAAAACCTCTGATATTCTTGGGCTTCTTGGCTCCGCAGTTCAGATAAAAATGACACAAGCTCATTGCGTAGGTTGTACACCCTCTCCAGCACACAACCTTTGCTCAGCCAGCGAACATCATTAAGCAGCAAAAGATCCTTGGGTTCCGCTGACATTTCCTCCAGCAAATCTCACGAATGAAATTTACAAGTCTTGTCACAGTATCCATCGCCTCTTTCATTTCCCCGCACAGTTTAGTGCACAACACTGATTTGTGAATAATGCAATGAAACGCTAAGAGCAATGAAATAACAGCAGCAAGCCTGCTTACCAAGACCTTGTGTTGTTCCACCATGGACGGAGCCCCATCGGTGACAATGAACACAATTTTGCTCACATCCAAGCCATTCTTCTCAAAGAATTGTGTTAATTTACTAAAGATGAATTCCTCAGTTGTGCACCCAGGCAGAGGAAGCAAACAAAGTAGCTCTTCCCGAAAGGTCTTCCCATCAAAATCTCTTGTGAACACAGATAGCTTTTCCGTATCGGTTGAGTCACAGGACAAGTCTATGGCTAGTGATAAGGCGTCTTCTCTCTTCAATTTGGTGAGTAGATTGGAAAAACACTCCTCCACTGGAAGTTCTGCTCTTCCTGTTGTCGTGTTAGCCAACAATGGCACCTGCTTTAATAGCTCCACAACCATTTTGTTTTTCTCATCATGAATTGAAACTTCCTGGGGACTGGGGTTCGCGCCCCGGTCTCGTCAGATCCGACTATGGCCGGACTCGATGAAGCAGCAATCATTGGCAAGCGCTGTCTTCGGGAGGGGGGCGGAGTCGGCTTGTGTTCGTCACGTGAATGCGTCTCTGTGTGTGTCGGAGGAAACAGTGGTTCGGCCTGGAGCCGCCTTGTCACGAAAGTGGGGAGGCGGTCTCCTTCGAGACTGCCGGCCGGAGAGATGCAGTTGGCGAATGCATGCAGTGCGAGGGTGGGTGTTTGAATTAAAATAGGGATCGATTGGCCCCTAAATTGGGAGAAAAAAAGGGAAAAATCAGGAATAAATTTATAAAAAAATGAATTGAAACTTCACCAACCATATCTATTGCACACGTTTTAATCAACTTAACTTCAGTGAATGGCTTCTTAGCTTTAGCAAGTTTCCATAAAACATGGAATGATGCAGCTGCTGCGCTCTCTTGGGCCGATGTTGGTTTACAGGTAGAAACGGAGTGCTTGTATGATGTTATCATATTTGCTATTTTTTGTTTATGGTGATCTGTAGGGTAACTGGCATTAAAACTGGCAGCATGCATAGTGTCAAAGTGCTGCTTGAGATTATCTGCTGTGCAGACTGCTACGGTCTGCGTGCATATCAAACATGTCGGTTTGGCATTGGCATGGTCCGGTAAAATAAAACAAAACTGATCAGTCCAGTCAGATTTGAACTGACGGTTTTCCTGGTCAACTTTGCACTTTTCACACATGCCATGTTCCTGGTTTAGGACAGTTATTGCTTATCTGTGACTGAGTTGGTGAGTGACTCTGTCTAGTCAAGGACCGAGAGCGCACAGTATGTCTTACATCCATCTACCCACGCCCTACGGCACATGTACGGTGTGGGGTGAGGTCAAAATAAAGTTGAGAAGCATGCACTTTATTTCACATGTTGCACACTTTATTTTACAATTCATGACAGGTGCATTAGTGCCAACGGGTCGGCGCGGGCCAGATTGCTCTCGCGGGTCGGACCTGGCCTGCGGGCCGCTTATTGGGGTTCAGGTCCCTAGGTGAAGAGAAGAGTCATTCTACTCTCACTCCTGCAGAACTTACTCTCGAATAGATTATTTTCTGATTCTGGTTCAATTATTAATTCGGTCACAGATTACAATATAGGGGTAATAGCAATAACAGACTGCTGAAAAAAGAAATGGGGGAGGATAATAATAATAAACCTTATATAGCATCTTTCAAAACCATGTTACAAGGTGCTTTACAATACAAGATAAAATAGCACACAGTCAAGATAAAAAAGAACAAAAAACAAAACATAAAGCGTATGACCTGATCTGCTTTACAGAACAAGGTAAAACAGTCAGGATAAAGATCACAAGAACATAAATAAAACATAGAACATCGAACCCGATAAAACAAAGTGTATGATTAAAACAAGTGAAATAACTGATAAAAGAGAAATAAAATATTGGCCAACAATAGATTTACTCTAAAAAGCCTTTCCGTAAAAGTACGTTTTGAGAAGTGATTTAAAAGAAGGCACTGAGTTTGCTAAACTAATTTCCTCGGGGAGGGAGTTCCTTGGGTAGAAGCAAGGCCATGTAGGGCTTTAAAAGTAACAAGTAAAAGTTTAAAATCAATCCTCTTCCTAACAGGTAGCCGGTGAAGTGTTGCAAGAATGGGAGTGATATGGTCTTGTCTCTTGGAATTTGTTAACAGTCTGGCTGCTGAGTTTTGGATGAGCTAGAAGCAGGAGATGGACTTTTTACTGAGCCCTGAATACAGGGAATTACAATAATCCAGACATGACGAAATTAATGCATGGATGACTTTTTCAAGGTCCGTTTGAGATAGAAAATATTTAATTTTTGCAATGTCCCTGATTTGATGAAAGCATGACTGTACTACCTTGTTGATTTGTGTGTCAAAACAGAGCTCAGAGTCAAAGAATACACTCAAATTACAGGCGGAGTGCTTGAAATTGGTGGACAGGTTCCCAAGATTATTTTTCAGGTTGGCGGTCAGGTTAGGGGGATCGAATAAAAGGACCTCCGATTTGGACTCATTGAGCCAGAGGAAGTTTTGTGACATCCAGCACTTAATATCAGAGAGACGAGCCATTCAAAGTTCATTTGTGGCACTACCAACAAGCGGGACATAAAGTTGGGTGTCGTCCACAAAACAATGAAAATTAATATTATGACTGCGGATGATCTGACCTAAGGGAAGCATGTAAATGGAAAATAATATTGAACTGAGAATTGACCCCTGGGGAACACCAAATGCAAGGGGGGCTGAGGATGAGGAAAATTCTCCAATTACAACAGGAAAATCTGTTGGCTAGGTAAGATCAGAACCAAGCAAGAGCAGTGTCCTTAATGCCCACATAGTTTTCCAGGCAATTTAAAAGGATGTCATAATCAACCGTATCAAAAGCGGAACTCAAGTCTAGAAGGATTAAAACTGAATAAGCACCAGAGTCAGCGGCGAGCAGTAAGTCATTGGTAACTTTAATAAGAGCTGTTTCTGTACTGTGATGGGCATGGAATCCTGACTGATATTGCCCAAAGATACTACAATTATTCATGTGTGCATTTAGTTGAGGAGAAACAGACTTTTCTAGGATTTTAGATTGAAAAAAGAAAAGTTGAAACTGGTCCAAAATTGCTTAAAACAAGAGGGTTGAGAGCAGGCCCGTAGCCAGAAACATATTTGGGGGGGGGGGGCAACACTGCCGAAAGCTACCGGTAAATAAAATTCCCACACTGTATACTATAGCCTAATACCCAACCGTACGGTAAATGTCAACGTTTTAATGGCCCATAGATAATCATCAATGCATTAATAAATAAAAGTGGGTCTTACCTTATAAAAGCAGGTCCAATCGTTGTTTTTGTCTGCAAAAGATGTCCAGTACCTCTTCCGGCGTCACCACAATGTCTCTGTGCTCCGAGAGCAATTTCAGTCCATTAAGCCGTCTTTCCGTCATTGTACTGCGCATTTTATTTTGTCCTTGATCCTCCCCAGACGGGAAAAACTTCTCTCGATATGGGCACTGGTGACAGGAAGCGTGGTCAAAACGCGGAGAAGCTTGAAGATGCTTGGAAACAACTCACTGTTACAGGCATTTAATGCCTCAATGGCATTTTGTGGAATATAAGTTGCATCTTTCCATTTATCCCGCCAGGTGTCAATTTCTGACTTTACAACTTCCAGATGCGGTGACACTTCATCAGGATACAGGTTGGAGAGCGCTTGAGCTGAGCTGTCGTTCAGCATGCTGACCTTAGATGGCAGTAAGGAGCAGAGGTTGGAGATCAAATTTCTGTGTTTGCTGAAGCGTTCCTTCATCTGTGATGAATAAAAGTCAAGCATGACTATGAAAAGCTTTTGCCGGTAGTGATTTTCACAGGCCTTCAATGGATCCTCATTGCAGTCCATGCCTCTTCGTGGTCGAAATTCAACCCCATACTTGGCTGCTTGGGAAGAGGTCTTTTGGAAAATCTGCCTGAACTCCATCTCAGAGTTAGCCCTCACCTCATCTACCTGCTTAATAACAGCATCAGCAGCTGAAACGCAACTCACCAAGTCACAATTTTCCTTCTGAAGGAAGGTGGACAGGTGGTAGGTTTTTGCAAGCATCTTCTCACTCACATTCATGGACAGCATGAATTCTGCATTGTCAATTGAATTAAAGAGCTGAGTGGCTTTGACAGATGTGTCTCCTGTGAAGGTTAGGCTGATTTTCTGCAGGCTGGATCGCACAGGGTCTAAAAGCTCGTTGAATGTAAATATTGCGTCGTGGCGTTCGACCCATCTCATTTCACACAACTTCGTCAGTCGCGTTTTCTTGCAGTCGGGTAAAAGACGCTCCGTCTCGTGTCGCAGACTGCATGCAGACCGCAAAGCCGAATCATGGAAAAAAGTGCAGATTTCCGAGACAATTCCAAAGCAATTTCGCACCATTTGTACAATGCAGCACTTGTTTAGGACTAAATTCAAAATGTGGCTGACACAGTGCACATAAACTGCTTGCTTGTGCTTCTCTTTGATTTTAGCTTGGGCACCATGTAAACGGACACTCATGGCAGATGCGCCGTCGTATCCCTGGCCACGTAAAAACTGTAAATCAACGCCTGCATTTGTCAACTGACTTTCGATTGAATTGGCGATTGCCTCCCCGGTTAACTTCTCAATATCAACAAAGGACAAAAAATCCTCTCTGATGCTATATTGGCTGTCATGCTGGTTCACGTATCTGACACAGACAGAAAGCTGCTCCCGCCCTGAAACATCTTTCATTTCATCTGCCAACACAGCGAAACACTGCGCGGAGTTTACTTTCTGCACCAGTTTGTTTGTTATCACATCTCCAATTATGCTGATTATTTCATTTTGTACATCAGGACTGCAGTAGCTAGCGTTTGCTGCACATTTACTCAAGTGTTGTAACAGTACTGTGTCGCCAGATGTAGCCCTAAACCCGAGTAAAGCCCTGAAATTTCCGTCATTGTGAGTTGGCTCATTCGATGTCACTGGTCCTGAATCAATATCACCTCTCAGGGCGAGTTCTTGGCGACCGCAAAAAATCAACATTGCAATGATGCTTTTGAGTTTTTCTCCGTTTTCTTGGACTCGCTTTTCTCTCTCTGAATCTAGCCTCAGTGAAATTGCATCCATTTTATTGTTGAGAACCATTTGGAAATTGTCCGCTTTCAAACTTGCATCCTTGTGATATGCCTTTTGTGTATGGTCTTTGAACGTCTCCAAAGCATGTTTCCAGTCTGAGAAGTGGACATTAATTAGCTTGCCAGCGTTTCTGTGCCCTCCCTTGCCCACATGCTCGACTGCAAACGCAACACAGAGTGCTTACAAAAACAACCGTCGGACCTTGTTGAGTATACTAGCCAGCTAAACTGGTCAATCCAATGACGTTGGAAACGTAGTTTACCTCCTAGTTTTGTAGGGAATGTTTGTCCGATATTGGCCGTCCAGTCCAGTGAGTATATTTCTATTCCCTGTTCGTCTGATATTTTCCCACCAATATAATCCACAAAGTCGTGTGAAAACGTTTCCGAGGTAGAGGACGGCGGGTCTGCTAACTCTGGCTCCGTTTCCGAGGAGGAGGGCAGTGGGTCTGCTAACACTTGCTGTGGAAAATCGGTAACGTTAGTGACCAGATCATCTGTAATGTTCTTTTTTTTTTTGAGTCGGGACACGTTGAAACAAAAAAAATCACTGATTTTACGAATATTAACTTTACTGCTCTTGCCTGATTTACAGGTAGCTTTCGGCGGCTCCATTGCTTTTGAAAAGCAAACTATAGATCGACCATTTAGCTAGCATAACCAGTGGCAGGTTGCTTAGCTGACTCGTCAGACCCCTGAGCCAATCAAAAGCGTGTGATTTTATTTGTTTTACGAAACAGACCAATAAGATACATCATGTTTGGAAACAAATTAACTGACAGGTTTAACGCCTGTCAGTCACGATAGATGCAGTGTATGAGTAGGCTAGAGGGGCGGTGACAAATAATCAAAACGATAACTAAATAATTATTGGTGCCATTTCAGACGGGCCGTGGGGTTTCGGGGGGGGGGGGTTCAGACACGAAAACCACCTACCTGGCTACGTGCCTGGTTGAGAGTGAGCTTCTTCAGGAGAAGTCAGACCAATCCATATTTAAAACTAGATGGGAACAAGCCAGTAGACAGTGTGCTGTTGATAATGGAGAGAATTGTGGGCCGGCTGTCTGAAATACCACTTTCAGAAACCTAGTGGGGATGGTGTCTAATTGACATGTGTAAGACTTTAAGTGAGAGAGTGGTCCCTCTAAGTCAACAGAGATATTTGTTTAAAATGAGTCAAACTGGTGGAGGGTTCAGTGCAGTTGAGGAGATTTCTCATCACAGGTGTAATGTGGAGCCTGATCTCCTCTGTTTTATTAATGAAGTAGTGGAGGAACTTTTCGCACTTTTCAATGGATGCTTCCAAAGCCTGGCTAGGGGAGAGGATAAGCACCGAATTTATTGCTTGAAATAAATGGCAGCTACCAGCTTGATTGATTGCTGGCAGCTACCAGCAATCAAATTGGATAAGTAGGAATGCCTTGCTTCTTTAACTTTATTCTGATAAACCAGTATAAAACTTTTCCATATATCAAGAAATACCTTAATTTGTCTTTCTTCCTTCTTGAGATTGAATACAAGTATTTTACAAGACAAACAACTTGTTACAAGACTAAGGGAGGACACCAAATCATTTTTAGACAAATATTGGGACAACAGAAAGGCTAGCTACCATTTGGGACACACTCGAAGCATTTATTAGGAGAAAATGTACAGCTTATAATTCATGGAAGAAAAAAAAAAGCAAAGAGAAAGTACAATTATTGGAAAAGGAAATTTAGAGAAACAATTGGTAAAGCAATACGAGGGAGATAAATTTAGGAAAGTCTGTCAACTAAAATTTAAATAACATGAAATGTACAATAAAAAGGCAGAACATGTATTATTTAGAGTCAAAACCATTTTTTATGAAAATGGTGTAATGAATGAAAGGTCACGTGTTTAACTTGACCTACTCACGGGTGTACGTGCAGTGCGTGTGACGTATACAGGAAGTTAGAAGCGCATGTGATGAAGGTTGTATGTCGGATGAACGCTAGTAAAAGCTACACAGTTAAGAACCTACGAAGTCGGCTCGTTCTTGAATTATTCTTATGTCAGTAAGACAAGGCGTCTACGGACATTACATGGTGTCAGAATAGTCTGTGTATCTGAACACGAGCGGTCATGCCGAAGTTTAATCCGCCGAGTGATTTCAAGTTTGACTGCCCCGTTGAATGGCCGGAGTGGAGACAACGGTTTTCGCGCTTCAGGCTCGCGACAAAGCTGGATAAAGACGACGGGGAGATTCAAGTGAGTTCGCTGATTTATGCAATGGGCAGCGAGGCTGAAAAGATATTCAGCTCGTTTGACTTCGCGGCGGAGGGTGATAAAGTGGACTATGATATCGTACTGAAAAAGTTCGACGACTACTTTATTCCCCGCCGTAACATCATACATGAGAGGGCGTGCTTCTATCAACGTAGCCAGCAGCCAGGAGAGACAGCGGAGATGTACATCCGGACATTGTATGAGCTGTCTGAACACTGTGAGTTTGGGGACAAGAGGGATGAACATATCAGAGATCGTCTGGTAGTGGGCATAAAAGATAAGGTGCTCTCCCGTCAGTTCCAGCTCACAGCGGACCTTACTCTGGTGAAAGTCATTGAACAAGTGCGCCAGGCGGAGGCAATAACAAAGCAGCTCAGCCTCCAAGCTAACCAACCAGAGGCCCTGCTGGCTAACGTCAATGTTGTCCGATGGCGGGACGAACGCCAAAACAAAAAGGGCGGACAGCGTCATGGTGGCGGCAGTCCGGCAACCAACAAAGTAGATGAATGCGGGAGGTGCGGCAAGACGCAGCACACCGATGAGCGGAAGTGTCCTGCAACGAACAGTAAGTGCAACAAGTGTCATAAAAAGGGACATTGGGAGCGTGTATGTCACTCTAAAGCGGTGAGAGAAGTCACTGAAGAGGTTAAACAGCTGTACTTTCTGGGAGAAGTTGGCAAAGAGAGCAGTCAGGAAGATTGGACTGTTAGTTTAACAATAAGTGATGTACCAATAACCTTTAAAATTGACACGGGGGCTGATGCTACTGTTATCAACCAAGGGACATTTAAAAAGCTGAAGCCAAACATAAAACTGGGACCTCCTGACACATGCTTCATAAGCCCAGGTGGAAACATCAGCTGCATAGGACAGTTTCAAGCCACAACCAACTACAAGGAGAAACAATACTCCTTTCCAGTGTATGTGATCAAGGGGAGAGGCAGCTGTCTGCTGAGTCGTCCAGAGGCAGTGGAGATGGGTCTAGTGAAGCGGATGAATGAGGTCAGTGGAGTTTTCGGTTCAAGTGGACTGCTGAAAACAGACCCAGTGAAAATAGCTCTGGTGGAGGGTGCCCAGCCATACGCGGTGCATACAGCCAGACGGATACCGCTGCCACTTGTACCACTGGTTAAGAAAGAACTGCAGCGCATGGAAAATGAGGGCATTATTGAAAAAGTGACTCAGCCCACAGAATGGTGCGCCGCTATGGTGCCGGTGCTGAAACCGAACAAGAAAGAGGTTCGCTGCTGCGCTGACCTCAGGAGGCTGAATCGAGCGGTGAAACGTGAGAAATACGTGCTGCCCACTATGGAGGAAATAATGCCAAGGCTCGCAGGGTCAAAGTTCTTCACAACGTTGGATGCAGCAAGTGGGTTTTACCAGATCCCCTTGCATGAAGACAGCAGGGGGCTCACCACTTTCATCACCCCATTTGGGAGGTATGCTTTCTGCCGCCTTCCATTTGGTATAACGAGTGCTCCAGAGATTTTCCAGAGAAAGATGGCAGAAACTCTGACCGGGCTAGAGGGCACAGAGGTGTACATGGATGACATCCTTATACATGGAGAGACTGAGGAAATCCATGACCGGCGCCTAGCAGAGGCGCTGGGGGTCATTGAAACAGCAGGTCTCAAACTGAACCAAGCGAAATGCAAGTTCAAACAGAAACAAGTCCGCTTCCTTGGTCACGTCATCGACGAGGCAGGCATCAGACCTGACCCGGACAAAGTGGCCGGAATAGAGAACTTTCCTCAGCCCCAGAACGTGACGGAACTCAAGAGGTTCCTCGGGATGGTGAACTATTTGGCAAAATACGTCCCAGAGCTGTCCACTGTAGGTCAGCCGCTTTATGGACTGCTTAAAGCAACGACAGAGTGGCTGTGGGGACCTGCACAGAACACAGCATTCCAAGACCTTAAAGCAGCACTCGCCACCGCCCCGGTACTCACCTTTTACGACGTCACTAAGGCTACGGTGGTGTCAGCAGATGCCAGCAGCTACGGGCTGGGAGGCGTTCTGCTCCAGCAGCACGGGGAACACTGGAAGCCCGTGGCCTACTGCTCCCGACGGCTGAGTGACGCAGAGACAAGGTACGCACAGATCGAGAAAGAGTGCTTAGCCAGCGTCTGGGCATGTGAAAGGTTCGAGAAGTACTTGTTTGGGCTTGACAATTTCAGACTTGTCACCGATCATAAACCACTAGTGCCTCTCATGAACAGCAAAGACTTGGATAATGTGCCCATTAGGTGCCAGAGACTGTTAATGAGGCTGATGCGTTTCAATGCAGTGGCTGAATACGCACCAGGCAAAACTTTAGCTGTGGCTGATGCACTCTCCAGAGGCCCAGAGCAGCGCTACGGAGATGGTGCTTCTCATGATGATGTTGCAGCGCACATTGATGCCATCGTGTGCCAGGTGCCTGCCACACCTCAAAGGATGCAGGGGATAAAACAGAGCACGGATGGGGATCTGCAGCTCCAGACAGTGTTGGGCTTCATCAGACACGGCTGGCCTGAGTATGTCGATAAAGTGCCGGAGACAGTCAGAGACTTTTATCAGGTGAGAGGGGAGATATCTGAGGTAGATGGTTTAGTCATCAGAGGCAGTCGTATCGTCATTCCCACAGAGATGAGGGAGGTGATCTTAGACAGAATACACGACGGGCACCAGGGGATAGCTAAGTGCAGAGAGAGAGCTAGCCAGTCAGTGTGGTGGCCCAAAATGACAGAGCACATTACAACAAAGATACAGCAATGTCAATTCTGCAGAGAACACAAGAACACACAGAGAAAAGAGCCTTTAATGTCAAGTGAGCTCCCATCCAGACCATGGCAGAAAGTTGGCATAGACCTGTGTGAGTACAAAAAGCAAAACTACTTGATAGTGTCTGACTATTATTCCAGGTTTTTGGAGATCCTAAATCTACCAACAACTACTAGCAGTCAGGTTGTAGCTAGGCTGAAGGCTACATTTGCACGTTTTGGTATCCCTGAAATTGTAGTTAGCGATAATGGGCCACAGCTAGTTTCAGAAGAGATGAGGAGGTTCAGTGAGGATTATGATTTCATCCATGTGACTTCAAGCCCACACTACCCCCAGAGTAATGGACAGGCAGAGAGGGCTGTTCAGATAGCCAAAAGCATACTAAGGCAGGAAGACCCTCTCCTCGCCCTGTTGACATACAGAGCTACACCCTCTTCTTCCACTGGAGCCAGTCCAGCGGAATTGCTCATGGGTAGGAGACTCAGAACCACCTTACCCACATTGCAGCATAACCTGAAACCGGCCTGGCCTAAAGAGGAACTGATCAAAACCGCTGACGCCGCAGCCAAATTGAGGCAGGCTTTCTACTACGACCGCAGGAACGGCGTGCGGACACTGCGCCCACTGAACTCGGGTGACGCAGTACTCACCAAACTTGATGGACAGAAAACATGGACAATGCCAGCAGTTGTTCACAGTCAGAGCTCCACTCCCAGATCCTACATAGTGGAGACAGCTCAAGGTGAACATTACAGAAGGAACAGGCGCCACCTGTTGGCCACACCTAAAACACTCACCTTTGTCAGCAGGGATCCTGACCATGTCACTCCAGGGGAGAGTGGAAACACGGATGAGTCCCGAGCAGCAGAAATGCCAACTTCCACACCATATGTTACTCGCTCTGGCAGGGTGAGCAAGCCTGCAATCCGGCTGGATTTGTGAGGCGTATGGACTTGTGTACTGTGGGGGATTTTTTATTTTTTTTGTGAAAAGGGGGGTGATATACAGGTTAGAAAATCATCTTAGAGGGGGAGATGTAATGAATGAAAGGTCACGTGTTTAACTTGACCTACTCACGGGTGTACGTGCAGTGCGTGTGACGTATACAGGAAGTTAGAAGCGCATGTGATGAAGATTGTATGTCGGATGAACGCTAGTAAAAGCTACACAGTTAAGAACCTACGAAGTCGGCTCGTTCTTGAATTATTCTTATGTCAGTAAGACAAGGCGTCTACGGACATTACAAAACTAAAATTTAAATAACATGAAATGTACAATAAAAAGGCAGAACATGTATTATTTAGAGTCAAAACCAATTTTTATGAAAATGGTGAAAAGACTTAGATTATTAGCAAGACAGCTCAAACATCAGGACGCAAATAATGTTATTACAGTAATCAGAAACGATAAAATAAGTACATCATCTGAAGAGACCGTTTTCACATTTTTTTTTTTTAATCAAGACTTGTATACATCTACGTGTACAACTAGCCCTGAAGAACTGAATTATTTTTTCCCATGTGGAGATGGGTTTTGGCGATTGGCGGTTTGGCTGGGACTTTGTGATGGCGAAGGTGTCCATTACCCTCTTTCGGCGAAGATTTCCTGTGCGCTTATAGACTGTTGGTGGACGTTAAAAACCACCGCTTGATTGACGCTGTCTCCTTCTGCTCCCACCCATGTATGTTGGAGAGGCGAGTCCCATCAGCCTGTCCAATATGCTTGCCACCGGGGATGAGTTCCAGCATCTGCTCACTGAGTTTTTGGACTTCACAATGCCCATCTTCTCGTCAGCAGTCACCAAGCATGGAGTGGAACACTACATCACCACCACTGCCCCCCCCCCCAGTCTATGCCTGCGCATGGCGCCTCAACCCAGCCAAGCTTGCCATTCCCAGGGAGGAGTTTGCCAACATGGAGCGCCTCGGCATCATGCGCTGCTCCGACAGCCTATGGGCCTGCCCCCTGCATATGGTTACGAAGGCTAACGGCGGCTGGCGCCCATGTGGTGATTACCGCCGCCTCAACAACGCCATGACACCAGACCGCTACCCCATCCCACACAGCCAGGACTTTCCCACCCACTTGGCAGGGGGCGGTCATCTTCTCCAAGGTGGACCTCATGCGCGGATACCACCAGGTGCCAGTCCATCCGCAGGATGTGCCACTGGCTGGTGGCGGCGGGTTTTTAACGCCATCTATGGCCTTTCACACCCAGGCATGAAGGCATCAACGAAGTTGTTGGGGGGCCAAGTTCGTGTGGCACGGCCTCAGGAAGGATGTCAAGGACAAGGCAAGCACCTGCATGGAGTGTCAGTGCTCCAAGGTTCACTGCCACACCAAGGCCCCCCTGGCACCATTCCTGGTTCCTGGGAGGTGTTTCGACCAATTCAATGTGGACCCAGTGGGAACCCTTCCCTCCTCCCGTGGTTTCACCCACCTCCTCACCATGGTGGACAGGACCACCAGGTGGCTGGAGGCTATTCCGCTGTCATCCACCACATCCGCCGAGGTGGCCCGGGCGTTCATCGGGTCCTGGGTGGCCCAGTTTGGCATGCCGTCTGACCTTACTTCTGACTGGGGCCCACAGTTCACGTCCAAGCTCTGGACTGCAGTCGCTGAAGGTCTGGGGGTGACGCTCCACCGCACCACGGCTTACAACCCTCAGGGCAGAGTGGTTTCACCATTCTATGGAGGCCGATCTCCGGGCCAACCTCACAGACAGCAGCTGGGTCGACCGGCTCCCGTGGGTCATGCTTGGCCTGTGGTCCGCCCCTAAGGAAGACCTTCAGTCCCCTTCGGTCGAGCTGGTTTACAGCCAGCGCCTGTGGGTCCCAGGGGAACTTCTCCTGGACGGCGTGGCACCCTGGTCTGCTGACCATCAACAGGCTGTGTTCCAGGATGGCGCAGGCATTTTCACTCCAGTCCCAACTTCACAGCATGGCCTCTCTCTTGATCTTACGTCCCAAAGGACCTGCAGTCGGCCGGGTACATCTTTATCTGGCACGATGCCCACCATACCCCCCTGCGGCCCCCCTACGACAGCCCCTTCCATGTCCTGGCAGTGGGGGCTAACAACTTTGTGATGGATGTGGGCGGTAAGCCGGAGCAGATTTCGGTGGACCATCTCAAGCCGGCTCACCTGGACTTGGACAGGCCAGTTCAACTGGCCCAGCCCCCTTGGCGTGGACTCCTCCCTGCCCCTACACCCTTCAAGAGGAGCCATTTTGGCCACATTATTCGTCTCCTGCCATGTTGATTTTTTTTTCTTTTTGTCATGGTGAATTCTGGGGGGGGGGGGTGCAGTGACCTATTTTAAGCAGGTTAGACATTCACCATGTGACTGTCCCTTTAAGATGGTGGGTTCAGGGGTTAGCAGAGAAGAGGGGATTGTGGGTAGACGCAAGGTTGAGGAAGATTGGTGTGTGTGAGCTAGCATGTCAAGCAGCCTGAGTTTATTAATAGTGAACGATATACTTTAAGTTGGTGGAGAAAATAAACAACCCCATGGCTGTGTGGTCAAAAGGAGAAGTGGTCTTGTCTCCTTTCTGCCATCCCCCACAATAGCATCTATCAAACGGCATGTTCCTTCCTCTTTATTTATGTTCATCTAACTTTATATATCAACATATTCCTTATGTAGTATACCATTGTAAACCTACTTAACTAAAAATATGTTGTCTGAAAAAAATCCGTTCCTACAAGAGTCTGTTTTCTCTTACAAAGCCCTGCAATCCCCTACGGCTGAGGTGTCATGGTGCCTCACATGGTCTGCCATATTGGCTGCAGCCAACATCCATTGCCAGCCAGACATATGTTGGAAAACAACTGTGTGTGCGCACTGCATTTCAACATGTGTGATCATGCCAACTGCATTTCATATGGGAGCAAATTCTGTACCATACTGCTGTGCTTCTTTTCATTTTCTATATGAAAAGTGCAATCTGAAAAGTAACAATAGCTGGTGCATGTCCATAAGGGTTTCTCACAGTCAATAAACCAATGGGTAAATTAAAAAACAAAAAGAATTAGTCCAATGAGTAGTGTAGAAATTAACTTTCACAAGCACTGAATGGACTGCTCCTAGAATTAGACCCTCTGTATGATCTGCAACAGAACAACCACCAATAGTTATCATGAATAGTAAATTTGTCAGCTTTTGTTAATGGCAATAGTAAATTTGGCAGCTCAACTCTGCTCTAAGGACTTACAAGGTAGCCTTTGTTTGAAAAATTCAATGGCATCCAATGTTTCAGAGTCACCACCAGCTAACACCATTTACGACAATTCTTCTGACAGGAGATCATCATATGGTGAAAATCTTTCAATCCAGTAGCCTGGACCAGATAAACCAGACATTACAATTAGGCAGCAGGCGCAAACACTTCCCCTCCCAATTGGTATACCAGAGAAGCTACACTAGCTGCACACTCATCAATAACCTTAAGTGTTGCCTTAATTCTGATGACAGTGGTTTTCAGCCTTTTTTTCTAGCTCTCCAAGAAGAATGACTGCTGTGGGCAGACAGCTGTGGTCATACCTCTACTTAAATGAAATCACACCTCAATCCAGGGTCTCTTAATAACTATCCACCAGTCTCTAATCTTCCATTCTTTTCTAGAGCACTACAGAGTTGTGTATCAACAGCTTTCAACCCATATCGACGAAATGTATCTATATGAACCTTTTTAATCAGCTTTCAGGGCCTTTCACTCCACTGAAACTGCTCTGACCAGAGTGGTGAACGATCTTCTACTTGCTATGGACTCTGATTCAACCTCTGTGCTTCTACTACTGGACCTTAGTGCAGCCTTTGACACCACTGATCCCTGTATACTATTAGAAACAATAAATTGTATTTTTTGTGTCTCTGGCTTAGCTCTCTCTTACTTTAAGTCCTTTTTATCTGGAAGAACACAATCTGTCTGCTGTAATAATATTATATAAAAATTCTTAGACGTTAAATATGGCATACCTCAGGGCTCGGTTCTTGGCTCTCTACTTTTCTCTCTTTATATTTAATTTCTTGGCCAAATTATATGTGGTCATGGAATAAATTTCCATTGCTATGCGGATGACACTCAATTGTATGTGCCTATAAGGGCTGATGATCTTATTCAAATGACTAATTTAGAGGCCTGCTTGGCTGCTGGGACAAATTGGATGTCACTAAATTTCTTGCTTTTAAATTCAGACAAAACTGAGATGCTGGTCCTTGGCCCTGCTAGACATACACCAGTTTGATCAAGTAACAGTAATGCTCAACAACTCTGTGATATCACTAAGTATGGCAGCCAAAAATCTTAGTGTTATGTTTGATCCCAGCCATTCCTTTGATAAGCACATTAAAGAAATCACCAAGACTGCCTTTTTTCACTTATGTAACATAGCTAAAATTCAGTCTTCCCTCTCCATTTCTGACACAGAGACTCTAATACATGCATTTATTTCATCCAGACAGTAACATGTATAGAATCACAAAGACTAGGGGCCCATGAGAGCAAACACTCCTCCCCAAAACTCTACCATCCATCAAACTCCAATGAGAAACTCTTTAATATGAGTGACAGAATGAACTGAAAGGGTGTAGAAAAGAGAACACAGCTTTCAGATTAAAGAATGAGTATCTGGAAACTCACTCACAAGAAATCTGGGGCACGAGGCACCTCTGTAACTGAATGGTTACGCGCATACCACATGGTGGCAACAGTCGCCAGTTCTATTTCAGCCGGAGACCTTTGTTGCATGTCTTACTCCTCTCTACCCATTTCCTGTCTGCCTCTCAATGTTGCTGTCCAATAAGAAAAAAAAAATCTAGAGTATAAGATTTTGAAAAGATTTTGAAGTGCATGGCTGGTCAAGTTCTATAAGGATGTCAAGTGTAAACTAACAATGAGACAATGACAGCGAGAAGGGTCAGCATTCAATATGCTCATTTCACATGGTAAAGCCCTTTTCAAGCCCTCTTTAAAACATTCTCTTTGATCCTAGCAGCTACACACCTAATCCTCATCCTCAAGAGACCTAACCCAGGCATCCAGGTGGTGTGGCTGTCTATTCCGTTGCCTACCAACATGGGGATCGCCGGTTTGAATCCCTGTTACCTCCAGCTTGGTCGGGCGTCCCTACAGACACAATTGGCCGTGTCTGCGGGTGAGAAGCTGGATGTGGGTATGTGTCCTGGTCACTGCACTAGCGCCTCCTCTGGTCGGTCGGAGCACCTGTTCAGGGGGAGGGGAAAGTGGGGAGAATAGTGTGATCCTCCCACACGCTATGTCCCCCTGGCGAAACTCCTCACTGTCAGGTGAAAAGAAGCAGCTGGCGACTCCACATGTATCGGAGGAGGCATGTGGTAGTCTCCAGCCCTCCCTGGATCGGCAGAGGGGGTGGAGCAGAGATCAGGACGGCTCGGAAGAGTGGGGTAATTGGCCTGTTACAATTGGGGAGAAAAAGGGGGAAAACATTAAAAAAATAAATAGATTCAGAGCTAACCCCCATCTCCAAACTTCCATTATCTAACGATCTAAGAGGACTTTCTTTTTTTTTAACTCAAACTTTATCTTATGATAAATCATACCAACATCGTTGAGCAATGTATTTGGCATGGTCTTGTTTGTAGAGTTCAAAGCGCATAGTTTGCCCTTGTCAAAGTAAAAAAATGTTTTGAAGTCTTTAACCAAGGAAGCCTGCACAAAGTCGAATTTGGCTTGATAGAATGCTTGATATGAATGACATTAGAGATATAAACACAAGGTATAAGAATCCATGAATATCTCAACAAAAGTCTACATTCCTAATAATATCTGAGTGGGCTAGTAAAGGAGGGAATTGGGATATGCTGTGTGTTTGTGGGGGGAAAAAATGTGTGCAAAAAGCACCAAATGATCAGGTTCACAAAGAAGAAAACTCCACAGCCAGTGTCTTGGATATCATGGTTAGAGTCAAGCCATGCAGTGTGCATTTTTCCTGTCTTTTATTAATACATTTTGTACTACTGTCTTCGTTTGCATTTGCTTTTTCAACTATTCATGTTCTCTGCCGCGGCACATGACAAAAAGCTGCCTTTTACTGAAGCATAATTCATGATGGTTGTTTAATGTCTGATAAAGGAAAATGAAACCTGTGTTTCATTCCTCTTATCTTTTAGTGTACCATCCCAGACAGCAGAGCAATTGGAGTCAACTTGTCTTTTATTGGAATCACAGCACACAGCGTTTTGGTTCATTTCAAATTCATCACAAAGATCATTCAGTGATCATAGAGAACTTCATCAGCTCTTCTGTTAAATTTTTGCCCCCTCTTTATGTTCTATTCACCGCTACCATTCGTTCACATTATTCATAAATAATGCACCCTTTCATGATGCAGACAAAGCACAATTATGTCGCTTACGAGGACCCATTAACTGGAATAGCATGGCCACAAAAAAATTCCTTGCCAACACATTTTGCTGGATAGCACAAAAACGTCCTACAGCTTACAGAGACAGCAGAGACCATTATGATCTCCAGGATATGAACGTCATGACAAACAATAAACCGGGCTTGCTTTCAGTCAACGTAAAACAGAAATTTGGCAACACGTTTTAATGGTGACCCAAACTTTGATTAGGAGGTTATGGGGAGCTGTGCAGTTTAGTTTTCTGCAAAAACGTTTGTAGTAAAAAATCGAACGGTTGTTAATAATCCAACGCTATTAATAATCTGATGTTCTAGAAAGACTCAATAGTGCCTTTATCTGCTCTGCTCTTGACTTCAGCAACTGTCCTTATTTAAAAGTCTCTTCCTCATCTCCAGCTTTTACTTCTATAAAGCATGGTTAGTTCTGGCCACAAGCCATGTCACATGCATCTTAACTTCCCACAGAAAAAGCGCAGCCAAATAGCCTCTTGTAGGGCATTTCCTGATGTTTCACAGTCTCGGGTTAAGATTAAAGGGGAAACGGTTTTTACCACTATGTTGACAAACTTGGAGGGTTTATAGTGCTTTTCTAAACTAACTGTGGCAGATGTAATGTAATATGACATTTTATTCTGTTTTTCTAATTTCACCCTCAGTTTTCACACTCTGTGATTCCACAATGTTTTGTTCTTTGCTATTTTTTATATAAACGTCTAGTCTGTTTTAACATATTGTTAATACTGCATGTGATAACTTGCCACAAAAGTAGCACCCTGGTCAGAATTCTCAACTGCTGTTTAATAATGCAGTTGCACTTATGATGTCAGACAAAAAGCATGCATGGTTAATCCACAGAAATGAGCAAAATTGTCATACTCTTTTAAATAATGTGCTGTTTATAAAATACATTTACAAAAGAACATGACATTTTAAATTACCAGACAAACTGGCATTATTGTCCACCAGAGCTCTGGCCTCTCCTAAGCAGGGGTGTGTCCAGGGAGTGCCCAGGGGTGGCACAGGCCACCCCAGGTGCCGCCCCATTATCCTA
Organism: Lampris incognitus; assembly: GCF_029633865.1. Taxonomy (NCBI): domain Eukaryota; kingdom Metazoa; phylum Chordata; class Actinopteri; order Lampriformes; family Lampridae; genus Lampris; species Lampris incognitus. The sequence continues at coordinate 95,806,909 of NC_079212.1, read as the reverse complement.
AACTATGATTGGCAGATAGCCAATCAAGAGTCAGGACTTAGTTTGAACTGTTTGAAAAGTAATCTAAACTTTAATTTACGGGCGCAATCCCGTCTTAAAAGCTGTGAGGCAGTACTGCGGCAGAGTAGTGTCTAGACTGCCAAAACCCCAGAGAAGAATAAGAATAAGATCTTGTTTTGATTTGAAGTTTTGAAGTGGAGCAGTCAATCACACCTCAAGAAGTCTGCAGGGATTCTGGGCTACATGGATTACGCTGGTCTTGTCTCGCTACTTGTTGCTCATGAAAGATGTGAGTAGACTTTTTGATACGCATACTGTGCCAGCAGTTAAGAATTTTTAGCTGTAGTAAGCTAAAAAGTTTCCCCCATCTTTTTTGATTTTCATGATAATGTGGTGCAGGTCTGTCATCATCTCAGCTTGCTAGCAAACCTGTCATCATTGCTTGGATATTGTCACCGATGCTAACGCTAGCTATGTAAATCTGTCTTGTGTAACTGTAGGCCTGAGTAAGTTTTGCATGTCGCATTCATTCATGCAGACATAATGAAATGTGCTGTGCAAGATATAAAGTGACAAGTGTCATACGACTATTACAGTATGAAAAGAAATCAGAACATTCAGGATTTCGTCAAAAGATGGAAATCCAAAACAGCGGAGCAGGACAGAGCAGCCAGCAGAGCTAGTCAGTCAGAGGATGAGAGCCAGCTTGACAGTGGTAGGGATGTATAGTAGGAGCCTCCAGCTTCAGCTGTACACATGGGTATGTAAAATCCTGATAGTTCCAGGTTTTTTTTTAGTGAGCACTTGCCTCGATAATACCAAAGACATTGTGATTAATTGTCAGACATTGAAACTAAAGTTGAAACTTGTCAATTGTATGTGTAGAGGTGCAACAGTCATTATTTCCTTTTTGTCATCTGGGCTGGGTAATATACCAGTTAGCCTACTTAGAAAAAGACTGATTTTATTATCATTCTGATGACAACTTGTGTGTTTTTGTAGATTCAGACAAGGATACTGGTGATGAAGGCCCTTCAGCTTCACCTGCACATCAGGGTATGTGTGTGTGTGTGTGTGTGTGTGTGTGTGTGTGTGTGCATGCATGTGTGTGTGTGTGTGTGTGTGTGTGTGTGTGTGTGTGTGTGTGTGTGTGTGTGCCAATGGAGGTCCAGCCCCCCACCCACTATGCCTGTCTTCACTATAGAACACCAACCACTCTCAGTCGCTCCATCTTTCAAATATCTGGGCAGCATCCTTTCTGAGGGCTGCAACACTGATCATGAAACTCATAATAGAATCAAACAAGCCCTCCATAGCCTTTGGCAAACTGCGACATAAGGTCTTCCAAAAAAAACACCTACACCTGCACACCAAAATTGCCATTCACAAAGCCGTCTGCATAACAACTCTCCTATACAGCTGTGAAGCCTGGGTCACGTACAGCCGCCACCTAAGGTTGCTGGAGCAGTTCCACATAAGGTGTCTGCAGCGAATCATGGGGATCACATGGCGTGACCGTGTTCCTCATGCTGAAATTCTTGCTAGAACAAACTGCAAGAGCATAGAAGCCATGGTCACTGAACACCAACTGCGCTGGCTTGGGCATGTCATCAGGATGCCTCAAGACTGTCTGCCACATCAAGCCCTGTATGGACAGCCTCATCTGGGCCGCCAGTCCGTAGGTAGTCAGAAGAAGCAATGCAAAGACCAGCTAAAAACATCTCTGAAGAAGTGTTGTATCAACCCCTTGAGACTGGAGCAAGCTGCCATCAACTGTTTCACCTGGCGGGAGATCTGCCACAGAGGTATATGTAATGACCTACTTTTCACTCTCACAGATGATAACACTGTTTCTGAATTAGCCGTGGAACTTCGGCATGTTTATTTAACTCCATGCATAACGTGCACATTATCCGACCGACCCCCGTCTACCTTCCCGCGGCTGCTCTGTTTTCTATCCCATAATTCCCTGTGTCCTTAAAGGTGTATTCCCCTAATACTGAACATCACAGTATAGAACAGCTGGAAATTGATAGGAATTTGAAAAAACAACAGAAAATACTTAAGGAGACACACAACCATGCCTACCCCCACTAACTCAGACTTAATATGCCCAACATGCAATAAGACTTGTGGATCAAGAACTGGACAGTCATCAAAGAACATGCCGTTAACGAGGAGGGATGTCATCATCGGACTCGATGGACTACCAGCAAGCAAGTGTGTGTGTGTGTGTGTGTGTGTGTGTGTGTGTGTGTGTGTGTGTGTGTGTGTGTGTGTGTGTGTGTGTGTGTGCACGCGCGCGTGCACACATGTTCGTACTTCATGCCCCTCCTGCATAAGTCAGTGCCCCACTTGAGCCACCCTAGCCAAAAAAGTCTGAACACACCACTGCTTTCCAAGGGTAACAGGACGGTATGCATAAAATGTACCATTCTGCCCAGCACTAGCATTTCCCACTAGTGTATTTACCAGTTCACAAGCAATTAGAATAGGCAATAGCAAGTTCTCAAGTTAAGCTGAATGTGTCACTGCATTTCATACAGCCCAATTAAAACATGAATAACAATTAAAAGTTAATATCTTATCTTACCATAAAAAATGATCACATGTAGCTTTGATAGATAGATTTTACATATATTTATATGCAAAATGGTTATAATTATTATTATTATATGGTGATTATGACTACGATGACGATGATAATAATAATAATTCTCTGGTTAAATCAATATTTTTTCATTAAACTTTACTTTCAATTAGGTTGCCAGGCTGTGTCCATTTCAACAAAATTTTGGGAGAAAAATGTTGTGGCACTAAAAATAGAAAAGCATGACACAATGCTTATGATTTATGTTATACCCCATAATGCCTTTTATCCCATACACATTTATATATCATTTTAAAAACCAAACAGAAATTGAAGAGAACTAAGTAATATCATAGTAACTTAATATTGTTTATTATGTTTACCATAATGTAACCCAGCCGCTGAGGATGCACAAGCCAGTGCATCCTTAGTGCCGGTCCCAAGCCCGGACAAATGGGGAGGGTTGCGTCAGGAAGGGCATCCGGCGTAAAATCTTTGCCAAATCAAATATGCGGATCATAAATAAGACTTACATACCGGATCGGTCGAGGCCCGGGTTAACAACGACCGCCACCGGTACTGATAACCAGCAGGGTGTCGGTGGAAACTATGCTACTGTTGGGCGAAGGAGAAGGAGAGGGGGAAAGCATGTCCAGAGGCAGCTAGAGAGGAGGAAGGGTAGGCATGTGGAGGTGAGAGTTGGAACTTTGAATGTTGGCACTATGACTGGTAAAGGGAGAGAGCTGGCTGACATGATGGAAAGAAGAAAGGTAGGCATACTGTGTGTGCAAGAGACCAGGTGGAAGGGGAGTAAGGCCAGGAGTATCGGAGGTGGCTTCAAACTCTACCATGGTGTGAATGGGAGGAGTAAAGGGGTAGGGGTAATTCTGAAGGAAGAGTATGTCAAGAGCGTGCTGGAGGTGAAGAGAGTGTCAGACAGAGTGATGAGTATGAAGCTGGAAATTGAAGGTTTATTGCTGAATGTTATCAGCGCATATGCCCCGCAAGTTGGGTGTGAGATGGATGAAAAAGAAGAATTCTGGAATGAGTTGGACGACATGGTGGAGAGGGTACCCAAGGAGGAGAGAGTGGTGATTGGAGCCGACTTCAATGGACATGTTGGTGAAGGGAACAGAGGTGATGAGGAGGTGATGGGAAGGTATGGAGTCAAGAAGAGAAATGTGGAAGGACAGATGGTGGTGGATTTTGCGAAAAGGATGGAAATGGCTGTGGTGAATACATATTTCAAGAAGAGGGAGGAACACAGGGTGACGTACAAGAGTGGAGGAAAGTGCACACAGGTGGACTATATCTTATGTAGAAGGCGCCATCTAAAAGGGATTGGAGACTGCAAGGTGGTGACAGGGGAGAACGTAGCTAGGCAGCATCGGATGGTGGTCTGTAGGATGACTTTAGAGACCAAGAAGAGGAAGCGAGTGAAGACACAGCCGAAGATCAAATGGTGGAAGTTGAAGAAGGAAGACTGTTGTGTGGAGTTCAGGCAGGAGTTAAGACAGGCACTGGGTGGTAGTGAAGAGTTGCCAGATGGCTGGAAAACCACTGCAGAAATAGTGAGGGAGACAGCTAGGAAGGTACTTGGTGTGTCATCAGGACAGAGGAAGGAAGACAAGGAGACTTGGTGGTGGAATGAGGAAGTACAGCAAATTATACAGAGGAAAAGGTTGGCAAAGAAGAAGTGGGATAGTAAGAGAGATGAAGAAAGTAGACAGGAGTACAAGGAGATGCAGCGTAAAGCAAAGAGAGAGGTGGCAAAGGCAAAGGAAAAGGCGTATGGTGAGTTGTATGACAGATTAGACACTAAGGAAGGAGAAAAGGACTTGTACCGATTGGCTAGACAGAGGGACCAAGCTGCAAAGGATGTGCAGCAAGTTAGGGCGATCAAGGATAGAGATGGAAATGTGCTGACAAGCGAGGAGAGTGTGCTAAGAAGGTGGAAGGAATACTTTGAGGGGCTGATGAATGAAGAAAATGAGAGAGAGAGAAGGTTGGATGATGTAGGGATAGTGAATCAGGAAGTTCAGCGGATTAGCAAGGAGGAAGTGAGGGCAGCTATGAAGAGGATGAAGAGTGGAAAGGCAGTTGGTCCTGATGACATACCTGTGGAGGCATGGAGATGTTTAGGAGAGATGGCAGTGGAGTTTTTAACTAGATTGTTTAACACAATCCTGGAAAGTGAGAGGATGCCTGAGGAGTGGAGAAGAAGCATACTGGTACCGATTTTCAAGAACAAGGGCGATGTGCAGAACTGTAACAACTACAGAGGTATAAAGTTGATCAGCCACAGCATGAAGATTTGGGAAAGAGTAATAGAAGCTAGCTTAAGAGGAGAGGTGACGATCAGCGAGCAGCAGTATGGTTTCATGCCACGAAAGAGCACCACAGATGCGATGTTTGCTTTGAGAATGTTGATTGAGAAGTATAGAGAAGGCCAGAAAGAGTTGCATTGTGTCTTTGTAGATTTAGAGAAAGCTTATGACAGAGTGCCGAGAGAGGAGGTGTGGTATTGTATGAGGAAGTCAGGAGTTGCAGAGAAGTATGTAGGAGTGGTGCAGGATACGTATGAGGGAAGTGTGACAATGGTGAGGTGTGCGGTTGGAATGACAGATGGGTTCAAGGTGGAGGTGGGATTACATCAAGGATCGGCTCTTAGCCCTTTCTTGTTTGCAATGGTGATGGACAGGTTGACGGACAAGATCAGGCAGGAGTCTCCATGGACGATGATGTTCGCGGATGACATTGTGATCTGTAGCGAGAGTAGGGTGCAGGTTGAGGAGAGCCTGGAGAGGTGGAGGTATGCACTGGAGAGAAGAGGAATGAAAGTCAGTAGGAGCAAGACGGAATACCTATGCGTGAATGAGAGAGAGGACAGTGGAATGGTCAGGATGCAAGGAGTGGAGGTGACAAAGACATCTGAGTTTAAATACTTGGGGTCAACTGTCCAAAGTAACGGGGAGTGCAGTAGAGAGGTGAAAAAGAGAGTGCAGGCAGGTTGGAGTGGGTGGAGAAGAGTGTCAGGAGTGATTTGCGACAGAAGGGTATCAGCAAGAGTTAAAGGGAAAGTTTACAAGATGGTTGTGAGACCAGCTATGTTATATGGTTTGGAGACAGTGGCACTGACGAAAAGACAGGAGGCGGAGCTGGAGGTGGCAGAGTTGAAGATGCTAAGATTTTCACTGGGAGTAACGAAGAAGGACAGGATTAGGAACGATTATATTAGAGGGACAGCTCAGGTTGGACGGTTTGGAGACAAAGCAAGAGAGGCAAGATTGAGATGGCTTGGACATGTGTGGAGGAGAGATGCTGAGTATATTGGGAGAAGGATGCTGAATATGGAGCTGCCAGGGAAGAGGAGAAGAGGAAGGCCAAAGAGGAGGTTTATGGATGTAGTGAGGGAAGACATGCAGGTGGCTGGTGTGACAGAGGAAGACGCGGAAGACAGGAAGAAATGGAAAGGGATGATCCGCTGTGGCGACCCCTAACGGGAGCAGCCGAAAGTAGTAGATGTTTACCATAGTGTGAAGTTATCCTATAAAATCAAAAGAACTTACCATAGATCCAGCCAATTGCTATTGACTGGCAGACTGAAAGAAGGAGAAGATTGTTGCCGCTACATACGTAATGGTCAAAAAGTTGAAGAAAATACAACCCTCCCTGCAAGAGGAGAGACGGGTGACATATTTTGTAATATAAACAACATCTTTGTGCAAATCAGATCTTGTTTCATTTTTGAAGGTGAATGTGTTTCTCAATGCTATAAAAACGGTAACTTCAAAATAACTAGACTCCACTGGGCCAAATTTAAAAGAACATTTTTGGACATTATGACTTTCAGTTATTCTGTTCAGACCATTAATCTGTGAAAGATGATGATGGGGACAAAAATAGAGATTTCACCTCTGTGACAAGGAGGAGGCCCAAAAAAAAGCAAACGGAGCAGAGACAGAGCAGCAGCAACTCTCGGCGGTAACCTCTTCGAAAAACTGTGGGGAACATATCTGTGACGGATGTCATCAGGCACTCCAGACTCACAAACTGTTAGTGGCACACATCAATGCGTAAGCTAACACATATCAACTTCATATTCAGCAATGTTTGACATCCAAAATGACTCACTAAAATATGTGAAAAGAATGATTAATATTCAACTAATTTTAAGATGGACTGGTTAAGGTGAAGTATTTTAACCTTACCTGTGTGTCTGCACCCAGCAAAATGACCATGATGAAGAAGCATACAGACCATAACTGAGGAAAAGGCATCATAGCTACTGCCCGGGGGTAGGCAATAAATGCCAAGCCTGGACCTGTGTTTTTATAAACAAGCAATCCCTTAGTTTCCACAGATATATTCCTCGTAGCATGTTGGCATGCAGCGTAAGATAGCATGGGTAATATGATGATGCTCTCACCAGAAGCAGCCACTTCAGATATTGGTAGGCCCTGTTCATAGGACATAAAGCCCAACACAGAAAATATAGCAAACCCTGCAACAATGCTTGACCCACCATTCACCAAACACAGAACAAAAGTGTCCCTGAAAAAAAACAAACAAAAAAAACAAGAGGAAGAGATCAGATCAGTGTCTTTTCAGGACTTCCAGATTTGGTTAGGTAGCTGTCTGTAACTGACTTTCTTTGCCTGAAACCAAATTCTCTTGCAGGAATATATAATGACAGATAAGGTTTGACTCTCAAAGCATAGTGCACCAGAGATAAAGATAGAAAAAGTAATCTAGCCGTCTATCTACCCATCTATCTATTGTACGATGACCTGAGAATGGAGAACAACATAAAGTGGAGTCACCAAATATACACACATGCACACAGCAAATAGGGTCGAACACCATAGCAATGCCAATTGCTTTTCCAGAAACCAACACTGCTGCATGAAAGAGATTCTTTTGTCCAAGATCATGAACGAGGGAGTAAACTAAAACCAACCATCCATCCATCTACCTTGCCATCTAGCTAGAAACCTAAACATTAAACAAAGAACTTACTCAAGTTATAACCATACTAACGAAAAACCAAACTGGTTCTAAATATTATTTAGGGCCTTTTTTTTCTGTGAATATGTGCAAACTTGAAATTAAAAATCAAAAATAGCAAACAGGTACAACTTACTTATAGCAATCATTGTTATACTGATTGTAGCTTCCTAAAGCAGTCAAACTCCCCTGACAAATGCCAAAAGAGAACAGCACCTGTGCACCTGCATCCATCCATACCTATAAGGCAGATGTAATAGCATTGATGTTTGAATGTAAAAAAAAAAAAAAACGTATGAAAATGTATATTAAAAAAAAAAGAATGTGGACAGCCAAAAGTTGCATAATCTGCCCCATTAATGTAAAAATTATGTGCTCTGCCCATCTGATTAAGGACGTCAGTGAGAGGACAGATTTTTGAGATATTCACACTGAAAATTTGACTTGGTGTTTGGTTACTTACTTGAGGGTCCACCAACCTTGTAGGGTCAGGATACAGGTAGAAAGCTAAGCCATCCTTCGCTCCAGGTAAAGTGAGTCCTCGGACCAAAAGAACAACCAACATCAAATAGGGAAAAGTGGCTGTGAAGTAAACAACCTATCAAAAAGAAAAGAAGGGTATTTAATTATTTGTGTTGTTGTTTTTGTAGTGAATCTTTTTTTGGGGTGGGGGATTTTCCACCCTTTTCTCCCCAAGTGCACTTAGCCAATTACCCTATTTTCCAGAGACGTCCCGGTCGCGGCTCCACCCCCTCTACAGATCTGGGGAGGGCTGCAGACTACCACATGCTTCCTCCAATACATTTGGAGTCATCAGCCACTTCTTTTCACCTGACAGTGAGGAGTTTCGCCAGGGGGACGTAACACGTGGGAGGATCACGCTATTCCCCCCAGTTCCCCCTCCCCCCTGAACAGGCACCCTGACCGACCAGAGGAGGCGTTAGTGCAGCGACCAGGACACATAACCACATCCATCTTCCCACCCGCAGACACAGCCAATTGTGTCTGTAGGGATGCCCAACCAAGCTGGAGGTAACACGGGGATTCAAACAGGCGATCCCTGCGTTGGTAGGCAACAGAATAGACCGCTATGCTACTTGGACATACTTTGTTGTGAATCTTATCAAATTGAACCACCGATGGTTGTTGGAATTAGAAATTCAATAATATCACCTCTGATCTTTAGGCAAAGAGTAGGAAATTAATTGTCAGTATTAATTTCATTATTTATGTGATATATCAAATCCTTCCTCACTTAGGAGCATTGGTGATTTGGAGGTGATACAGAGGAAGCAAAGTTCATTCAAAGGATGCTGAGAGATGCTGTTAAGTATATAAGGAAATATATAAGGAGTGGACAATAGTGAAGGATGTATGGGATGGGGCGAGCAGCATTACTGTGTTGAAATGTACACAGCTCAAACACTCATCATAAGATGCACACATGCCTTAAGGATCGGTTTTCTTTTCCTCTCCCCAGCAGGGAGAACAACCAACAGAAGGTGGTAGTCACAAGAATGTGCACAGTCATTCCGAAGAAGGAAAGGCAATAAGAAGGAACAAGCTAATAGCCAGAACAGTACCTATTTAGAAATTATATATATATAAAAACCAGAATATCCGAATCCCAAAATTGAAAACCGAATACCTACCCAGTGAACAAATATCCGGATAGTCGAATATTTGGGTCAAGCCCTATAGTCAGTGTTATCAAAATGAACATTTAAACCCCCCATTAGGATTATATTCAGAGACATTGTACTAAGGGTGGTTAAAACTGTCGAGACTTCAGTGAAATAAATATTCAATGCCTTAGGTGGTCTGTAAAGAGCAGCAATGATGGTTGTAGGTCCATAGAGCTTACAGGCCAGCAGTTCAAAGGAAGACTGATTAGGTAGAGAGAGTGGCATTAGTTTTATTCTATTGCAATAGATCAGCGAGAGGCAGAGGGGTCCAGATCAGGAACTGCAAGAAACATCAGCTGAGTGGACTGGAGTGTTGTCAGACGGGGTCGCATAGCAGTTGGAGAGGCTTAGGTGAGGGGGGGGCACCCCCGTCCAAGCCTCTCTTGCGACCACGGACCACCACTTCCACCCAGGATGACTGGTTAGGTGTTTATGCAGGAGGAGAGTCGTGGACAAGTGGAGGGGTCCCACAGAACTCTGTCCTGGATGGCTGCACTAAGAGAGGAAATCCATTTGAACTGCCCAGAAGCCATGTCCATGAAGCTGGTCAAAAAGGGAGTCTTTCTTATGGAGTTCATCAGAAAGGCTTTAGTGTGATAGCGCCTTTAGTATGGCAGCCCCCACCCTTTGGAACTCGATTTCAGCAGAGATCCACAATGCTGCTTCTTTGGACAATGTTAAAAGACCACTGAAAACCTACCTTTTTACTAAGGCCTATGGTCTGTAATCTTTTGATCTTTGTTTTAATCTTTTTTTTCTCTTATCTAGTGTAAAGTGTCCTTGGGTTCCTTGAAAGGCACTATACAAAACCAAGATGTTGTTGTTGTTGAACATTCTCTTCAAGGTCAGTGATCTTTCTATTTGCTTTCTTTAGTAGCACACAGTCCTCACAGGGCAAAGATGGCATAACTGTTTGGTTAGCTTAGCCACAAGCTAGAAACAAGCCGCATACAGCCTCAGCACTACAGAATCAGAGGTTTCAGTGCGATCAAGTCAACGCAGGAGCCGATGATCGAATAAAATCCATAAAATAATAATGGAGGCAAACCATAAAATCAATTAAAATAATCTAACGGTCCCAAGGAGTTGTTAGAAGCTGTTAGTTATTAAAGTTAAAAGCAGGCAGGGCAACAGTCAAACAAATTGTCAGCTGGGAACCGGATGTAACGTGGTTAGGCCAATCTTTTCACAAGTTCCACTGACAAGTAAATGGTTCTTTGTTATAGATCTAGCAAATGCATTTTTTAGCATTCCAGTGCATAAAGATTCCCAATACAGGTTTGCATTTTCTTTTAAAGGTGAAACCTGGACGTGGACCCGTCTAGCCTAAGGGTACTGTGAAAATCCAGCAATATACAATGCAGCACTAAAAGAAAACCTGGAAACCTTGAAATTGCCAGGTGGAAGTGCCCTTCTCCAATATGTTGATGATTTGTTCACCATCAAAGCAGGCTTGTGAGACAGATACTGAAGTGCTGTAGCAACATTTGGCAAACAATGGTCAAAACACAAGTTTGAGTAAATTACAATGGGTTCACTAACAGATGACCTTTCTGGGACATGTGATCACAGCAGAGGGCAAATCTCTCTCTCCCAAAAGCATAATTGCCATACAAAATATTCCAAAAGCTCTATCCTAAGATGCAGGTCATGTCTTTCCTTGGTATGATGTCATACTGTCGACAGTGGATTCCAAATTATGCGGAAATTGTAGCACCACTGTCTAACATTGTACATGGTAAAGGACTAACAGCACATCAAAGGGTGACATGGACTAACCAGGCCGAAAAAGCTTTTGTTGACTTGAAGACAACTTTGCAATCCACACCAACTCTGAGATTACCAGGCTTGACTAAACCATTCAATCAGACCATAAATGAGAAAAATGGCTATATGGCATCAGTAGAGCATGGAGGTAAAAATAATAATAATTTTATTTATATAGCACTTTTCTAAAACAATGTCACAAAGTGTTTTACAAAGAAATAAAACCAGACAAGGCAAAAATAAGAGTAAGACCAAATAAGTAAGAAAAAAAAATAAAAACAGTATAAATAAATAAAAGCAAATACCAAACATTTATAAATGCTTTCATAAAGAAAAGATTTAAGACGAGATTTAAAAGAATCTAGGAACTTGGTTTGTCTTGGTTCAGTAGGAAGAGTTCCATAGTGTGGGGCTCTAACAGCAAAGGCCCGATCACCCTTTGTAACAAACTGAGACCTAGAAATAACCAGCAGGGCTCCATCTGTGGATCTTAATGGTCAAGAGGGAATATACCAGGTCAATAAATCAGAAATGTATGCAGGAGCAAGACAATTTAAAGCCTTAAAAGTGAGCAATACAATTTTAAAACCAATTCGAAATATAATAGGGAACCTGTGTAGGGAGGCAGGCACAGGAGTGATATGGTCATGCCTCATTGTCCCGGTAATGAGCCGAGCAGCAGCATTTTGTGCCAACTGCAGATGGTGGAGGGAGCCTTGCTGATACCAGAATAAAGTGCATTACAATAGTCAAGCCAAGAATAGATAAAAGCATGTACAACTTTTTGCAGATCGGCGAATGATAAAAATTACCTAATTCTGGAGTTTATCTTGAGCTGGAGAGAGCATGACTGAACAACATATTTGATGATCAAAACTGAGGTTAGCATCAAATATTACCACAAGATTCCTCACAGCCTGCTTAAGACTACCTGACAGTCCACCAAGATTAGTAACAAAAGGGCTGATAGAATTTTTGGGAGTGAACAGAATGACCTCAGACTTATCAAATTTGAGAAAATTTTCAGACATACAGGATTTAACGTCAGAGAGGGAAGTTGTGAGATTTGCAAGGGCGCTAGGGTCTGGGTTTTAGTGGCATGTATAACTGAGTGTCATCGACATAAAAATGGTAAAGTACATCGTGATTTTAAATGAGCTGGCCAAGGGGCAACATGTATATAGAAAAGACAAGGGGGCCAAGAACTGAGCTTTGAGGGACACCACAACTCAACTGAGCCATCGAGGAAGTAGAGTTACCCAGAACAACAAAAAAAGTTCTGTTGGTGAGGTAAGAGCATAATGAACTAAGAGCTGAGCCCTTGATGCCAACCCAAGTCTCGAAGTGATGTAAGAAGATGTTGTGATCAACTGTGTCAAAGACAGCACTTAAGTCTATCCAGCCATCCATTATACAAACCACTTATCCTGCTCTCAGGGTCGCGGGGATGCTGGAGCCTATCCCAGCAGTCATTGGGTGGTCCCGGGGGAATAAGAAAAGGTGGGAGGCGGAACCAGGTATAAAAACAAATAGATTTATTAACAAAATTAACCCTATATACACAATAAGAAAAGGCAACTGAAGATACTGGCTCTTAACTAGCCAGGCTTAGATAACAAAACAAACTCAGATCAGACCAAAACGAAAGAAACAAGAACACTAACATAGGTTTCACCCTCCTTCTCAAGGAGTATAGAGTACTGACACAAGAGCTCGCTCTCTGGTTGACAACAATGGCCCACTGGCCATCCCTCTCTCTCTCTCTGGCTGCCAACAATGGCCCACTGGCACTGTTGGGTGTCTCTCTCCAAGGTATATATCCAGCTGATGAGGAATTGGGGTTACCTGGGCTCAATCAGCAGTTCCACAGGAGGCGGGGCATTACCTGGAGAGGGAAAATTACAGACATGCAGCACTAGGGCCGTTACACCCCCTCCCATAAAAACAAACCCTAGGTTTGTATTCACGAGGATAATTGCAAACATAACACACGGCACTGGGGCCGTAACACCCCCTCCCATAAATACAAACCTTAGGTTTGTATTCAAGAGGGTAGTGCTCTTCACTCAGTTTGAAGTAGGCATTGTCCTTCTCCCTGAGCTGCTGCATCAGTCGGATGTTTTGCTCCTGCATGTCCTCAAATGCCCGGCCTGTCACATCCATCTCCCTGAGCAAGGCATCCTCCTGTTGTTTCGCTATTGAAAGCTTCTTGTTGAGGATGTCGACCTGCGCCTCTACAGAGCGAATCTTCCTCAGGGTCTCTTCGTCAGCCATCTTCTTGCCTTCCCTTCGCTCCCTCTTCCAGATCCTTCAGCCTCTGCCTCAGCTCCTCTGCCTCTGACTTGGTCCTCTCAGCCGCCATGAGCTGGACTTTGTCCCTCTGCTCCTTGGGTGCTGAGCGGTACATGTCAAGCAGCAGCTCCATCTCCTGCTGGGACTTCTGGGCTTCTTTGAGTTCTGCATGGACAAACTTCAGCTGCTCCATCTCTTTCCTCTTTTGATTCGCCAGCTCCAAACGCAGCTTCTCCGCCTCACCCTGCGTTGCATGGCACTGGCGTGTGAGGTCAGCGACGGCAGACTCGAGATGTGCAATTCTCACCTCCTGCTTCTGGAGCTGGTTTAGGTCCTCCCTATTCCCTCTCATCTGGGACACGACCACCCGCTGACTGCGGTTCTGCTGCTTGCATTTTAACGCCCCACAATTGGCAACCAAATGTCCAGACCTTTGGCAGAAAAAAAAACACCTTTTCTCCACTTCAGGATTTCGAGGAAGGATACTGACACGTGAAACTTGGGTAACATGCAGGTTAGCATTTTGTGAGTCGTCGCCGCAGGGGGAGGCAATATTACGTGGCACAAAAATGTTTTTGTGTGGGAGTGCGAATTCGTCCACCAACACCACAGCCTGATGCAGAGAGGACACTTCCCGTTTATACTGCACCTCTAGCTGTCGCATTTAATAGCCATCTCTGCCTCCAATTTCTTCAATTCCAACTCCCTGTGAAGCTTGAATTCGCTCTCCCTTTCTCTTTCCTCCTTTTCCAACTGGAGGCGACCAAGATGGACTTTTAACTGCGCAGCCAGCTTAGAACAAGGAGTAGACACGTGACTCAAGAGTAGCCATAGCTAAAACAAACAAACACCACACACGGGCTGAATGTTAATTAGCCTCTGCTACAGCCACTCGACAGCCTCCGCTACAGCCACTCGACCTCACAATTTTAAAGTCACGTCCACTGGTGGCAAATTATGGCAAGCTGGAAATAAAACATAATTAGCCTAACAAACAAACTTCCCCAGTTCCTACTTGGTTGAAACTTCACCTATTTGTCTTCTTGGAGCATGCCGGGCTCGTGCCGGGCTTTAAAGGCTGAACTTCGGCAGCCTTAGCCCCAAAATGCCTACCCCCGCCAAGGAACTCAATCTCCGCCCAGGATTACTCCTAAAACAAGAAATGCAAAATAACAAAAGAGTGTCCAATGGAAAGACTCATCACAGCCCAGCTAGACACTCCCCTATTCTAACCAGGGAAGCTGTCTGAGACACCAAACGAATTGCAATACTCACCGTGCCCGCCACCAGAGACAAGCTACATACAGCAATGACTAACACACACACAAGGAATCCACCTCCAAACTGTCTTATTAAAAAAAAAAAAAAACCCAGACGAGCCCCCAATTGTTATGTTCCCCGTTAAAGGTCCAGGGGATGAGGGGAAGTAACAAAGAAAATAAAAGTGTCCTGGGGGAATAAGAAAGGTGGGAAGCAGAACCAGGTGTAAAAACAAATAGATTTATTAACAAAAACTAACCCTATATACAATAAGAAAAGGCAACCGAAGATGCTGGCTCTTAACTATCCAGGCTTAGATAACAAAACAAACTCAGCTCAGACCAAAACGAAACAAATAAGAACACTAACATAGGTTTCACCCTCCTTCTCAAGGAGTATAGAGTACTGACACAAGAGCTCGCTCTCTGGTTGACAACAATGGCCCACTGGCTGTCTCTCTCTCACTCTCTGGCTGCCAACAACGGCCCACTGGCACTGTTGGGTGTCTCTCTCCAATGTATATACCCAGCTGATGAGGAATTGGGGTCACCTGGGCTCAATCAGCAGTTCCACAGGAGGCGGGACATTACCTGGAGAGGGAAAATTACAGACATACGGCACTAGGGCCATAACACCCCCTCCCATTAAAAAAACTCCTAGGTTTGTATACAAGAGGGTAATTGTGCACAACACACGGCACTAGGGCTGTAACAACCCCTCCCATAAATACAAACCCTAGGTTTGTATTCACGAGGTTATTTGTACACATAACACATGGCACTGGGGCTGTGACACTGGGGGCTTGTCCGGGATTTGAACCCGGGACCTCTCAGACACGCGGCACTAGGGCCGTAACACTTGGTCAGTGTTAAGAGTGGTCCTATTGCTAAGGGTGGGGTCGTTTTGTAATTTTACATGGACTGCCTCCACTGCTTTATCAACTAGAATGCACATGAAGCGAGACTTAACATCCTAAGATACCATTGTTTCATCCCCCTCCACAATGACGTCCCTCACCTTAACCACAAAATCCAGTGTGCTGAATGTGAGGTTCTGCCGCCATTTTACAAGGCTGTGATTGCAAACATTCCCAAATCCTCTGTGAATAGCACACATAGCCATTGAAAGTAGTTAATGGTCACGCCCATAGGTGCATATGAAACTGATCGTTGGTTTCGGTCGTTATGCAACCATATTGTTTATAAGGGTGGGGATACCTGCAGTCAGTTTAGACTGAAGAGCCCACTTGGATGAGTGATGAAATCTATCTGTCAATAAACGTTGTATCCAGATGAACTGCTTCAACTTTCTTTGATTTTCTTACCTGGATTATTGAGCATGTATAGAGACAACTGCTGGAAGTGGAGGCCGAGCAGACAACAGCTGAAAGCAAAAGTTCAAGCTCAGTGGAAAAGTGCAGAAAGAAGGGCAACTTCTTAGAAATGGTTGCAGAGTTGGATAACTGGATCACCCGTTAGAGTAAGACAAGAGACATGTGTGAGGGTCGAGAGATAACAGGAAGCATTCACACCTGCACAACTGCATTGCACTAAAATGTATGAATGAGAGTTAGAGGAGAGGTAGTTGCTCTCAGCCTAAGACAGTCTGTTGAAGGTTGGGGTCCACTTGCAAGTGCAAGAATAAACCAAGAAAAGGAAGACATTGTCTTGTTTGAGAGTCTTTTTTTTTTATTCATTCATCCATCCATTATCCAAGCCGCTTATCTTAATCAGGGTCACGGGGGTGCTGGAGCCTATCCCAGCAGTCATTGGGCGGCAGGCGGGGAGACACCCTGGACAGGCCGCCAGAACATCACAGGGCCGACACACACACATTCACACGTAGGGACAATTTAGCATGGCTGATTCACCTGACCTACATGTCTTTGGACTGTAGGAGGAAACCGGAGCACCCAGAGGAAACCCACGTAGACATGGGGAGAACATGCAAACTCCACACAGAGGACGACCCGGGACGACCTCCAAGGTTGGACTACTCCGGGGCTCGAACTCAGGTCCTTCTTGCTGTGAGGTGACCGCGCTATCCACTGTACCACCGTGCCGCTCATGGTGGCACATAATAAAAGACTGTTTGAGTCTGTTATTACAGAAATCTCCACAACTAGCCACTGATATCTTGTGTTCATTTCATCTGACATTAGGCCAGGCCAAACAAAAGAGAATGCAACAATGCCGAGGGCTTAGGCCTATTGAAATTTTTCAAAAGCAGGACTAGTGTAAGTGTACACCAAGCACTTTCATTGACAGTAACTATGAAGACACAGAGCCTAGTGTAACACTGTCCTCGTTATTATCAATCGTCCTATCAGGGGAATGCAAGTGCAAACAGGGAAGAAGGAGGAGGATAGACAGGTGGAGCTGCAGAGAGTGAGGTGAGGAGAGAGAACAGTGAAAATGTAAATAGCTGATTGTGTGAAAATCCTGTCATATTCCCCTGAAAACAAAATTCAGTACATTATTCAGTCCTATATAACATCACAACTACTACACCAGCTAGCGGGGCTATTGAGAATAGCTACCACTAGCACCCGTGTGCAAAATAAAAAAAGGTGGGATTGGAATTATATATTTGTTGTGAGGCCATTTCATTCATCTAAATTGTATTGTACTGCAATTGTTAGACTTTGAAAATGACCTTGTGAGTATTGAGAATAGCAACCTTCAGCTTTAACGTTTTTAACCAGGTTTAATTATCCAAATCATATTGTAAGGCTATTTCATTTATATAAATTGTTTGTCCTTGTTTGACGTTGAAGATGGCCTAGGAGCCTGCAACCTACTACCATTTTAGCGTCGTAATTTTATTTTTGTATTTTGGATCCCCCCCCCCCTTTTTCTCCCCAATTGTATCCGACCAATTACCCCACTCTTCCGAGCCGTCCTGGTTGCTATTCCACCCCCTCTGCTGAGCTTGGGAGGGCTGCAGACTACCACATGCCTCCTCCAATACATGTGGAGTCGCCAGCCACTTCTTTTCACCGGACAGTGAGGAGTTTCGCCAGGGGGACATAGCGCATGGGAAGATCATGCTATCCCCACCCCCCCCACCCCCGCAGTCGCCCGTCCCCTGCACAAGCACCCTAACTGATCAGACGAGGCGCTAGTGCAGCGACCAGGACACATACCCACATCCGGCTTCCCACCCGCAGACAAGGTCAATTGTGTCTGTAGGGACGCCTGACCAAGCTGGAGGTAACACGAGGATTCAAACTGGAGATCCCCATGTTGGTAGGCGACAGAATAGACCACCATGCCACCCAGACGCCCATAATGCTTTTGTAAATATAATTTCAAATATGAAATAGCCATTCTTCTAATAATCATTTCTGATCCTGATCCACCCAATTACATACTGTTCTTGATGCATTCTTGGTTTTCAGTCTTTTATGATCTTTTTCCTAATCTAGATTAGTGCAGGTGGCTATTTCTTGCCATAATCCAAGAGGTTAGGTGGTGTAGAAATGCAGGAAATTTGTTTTAAATTACTTTTTTTTCTGAGGGAAGACCTCCAGACCCCCACCCCCACCAAATTATGTATCTTTCCAAGTTTGCTCCCCCATTTTAAAACATAACTAGGCACCCATGAACATATACTTTGATAATTTCCAGGGTGATGGGAGATGATTCAGCAAGTGCATTGTCACCTGTCCCTTTGTTTACCTTCAATGACTGTGTTCAGAGGATATAGATAAGTGCCTTATGTGCTAAAGAGTATATAGGGGAGTTGCTGAGAATGAGGGGGAACTAACTAGCAGTCTGTCCCACTATTGCTCTGCTTTTTCTCCACGTGTAAATTAATCAACAAATATCGCCTTCAATCCAAGTCTCCAATTCTTTCTTTTTTTTGTTGT
Source organism: Lampris incognitus (assembly GCF_029633865.1). NCBI lineage: Eukaryota > Metazoa > Chordata > Actinopteri > Lampriformes > Lampridae > Lampris > Lampris incognitus. The sequence goes on along the minus strand of NC_079212.1, from coordinate 95,788,437 downwards.
TTTCCCTAAATTTAGCTTTCAACAATTGGTGGTAAGAGGCTTTGGTCCCTCTGAAGAAAATTAGTGCCTGTGTGTTTGTGCTCCCACTATGTTGGCAGAATAGTGTCTTAGGCCTGATTGTTAAATGATAAAAAAGTATTCAGAGCTTTTTCTTTTTCCATGTTTTCTTCTTTGAAAAGAGCTGTCTCTTGTCTGTAAATGATGATGTGGTATATGCATCTCCAAGGCTCTCTTAGAAAGAGAGTCAAACTGAGGAAGTCATATCCAAAGGAATGTCAATGGTTTGCAAATCCTGAATTTCTCTCTTTTTTTTTTTAGAGATCATTCTGTAAATCTTAATATAACGCAGAGGACATCTCTTCTTAAATCTTAGATAACTAGAAAGTTTAACTCTCCCTGGAAGAGAGTTCTGTAAAACAGGGTAAGTATGGTAAGCCTGGGCTAAAACAACACTGTTGTAAATCTTAAGCACTTAGCAAATCTGACTCACTCTCAGCAAGATTTATAATGATAATAATAATGAAGTTAATTTATATAGCACTTTTCAAAACAGAAGTTACAAAGCAATTTACACAAATTAATTAAAAGTTGTATAAATTTTAGGCAAAAGCCTGCAACAAACTACCATTTTGGCCTGTCTTTTGTCATGTTTTTCAAATATGGGCTAATGTCTTGCAACATGGGATAAATCCTAGCCCCCAAATGTTTCTGTAAGTCTTTACTTACTCAGTGTGATAGTGTCTATATCTGCTGGTTAGAGGTGGTCTTATGGTGGTTTGAACTCGTTCATTTTTCTTTTATTTGTCCCTCTAATTGCTCTACAAAACATTGCCAGCACCACAACAGCAGTAGGCTTTTTTGTTCGCTTGTGTGTGACATGCTTCCTCCACACTGTTGTTCTGTGGACCTACACAGCCTTCAGTCAAATTTGAGATGTGTTAACAACATTTTCTCCAATCGTTCAATCTGGCCAGGCTGAAAACATGTCATAACATCACACAATGTGATGTGATGATCCTAAAAGACAAAATCCACTGGACAGGTTGACAATGCTCTAACAGGGATGGGGCGACATGATCCAGAAAAGGCCAGTGTGGCTGCAGGTCTTTGTTCCAACCAAGCAGTTACACACCTGAGTCTACAAATCAAGGTCCTTAGCAAAGGAAAAATAAAAGTATTAAAAGAAAGAAAAAAACAAAAACAAAAAATAGGCAAGTGAAAAATTGCAAGTTTAAAAATGAGTGACTAGAGGAAGGTAAAAACAAAATCAAGGCAGAGGGTGAAAGGCTTAAACTTTGGCAGAAACTGTGATAAATTAGAAAAACTTAATGAGGCAACAAGGGCAAACACAATCTGTGAACAGATCAACCATGTATGTTTCTTACTGTTTATCTTAATGATGTATCTCAGTACTCAGATTTGTGACTATACCAAGTGATCTTTCCAAGTTGAACTGTAGAGGAGCTTGAGTTTGACTGAAATGGTATGTGATTTTATTGCCAAAGATCTGAAAATGGCTCTTGTTTTGTTGTTGGATGGCACAAAATACAGACAATGGGCTTTTGAAGCTGATTTCAATGATAGTGCATAATACAGCATGGTTTACCCAACTGCATTGCTTTAATATTTCAACTAACTACACAATGGGCTTAAGTGACTGGCCACACACAAAACTAGGAAGAAATATTACCAATTGTAAATCGTTTTGACAACGCATTAGACTTCTATTCCATGATGGCCCCTGACCCCAGCATGACCATCCCCATCAAAACGTTTTTTAAGCTCTGAATTTGGAGACACACCCTTGGAAAAAAAAAGGGAGTAAGTAATACCTGAGCTAAGCGAGCAGAAGGAAATGGAGAAAATACAGTTTTGATGTGATTGATGTTGGTCTGAAACCAGGCTCCCTCTCTACACGTGTTCAAATCATCACAGCTCAGCGCAACAGGATGTTTCAGCAGAACTCGATGGGAGCTAGAAAGGGAAACGGGGAACAATGTTTAGGAATGTGAAAATAAGAGGTTTGACAAGTATGGAGGAAGTTTTACATGAGTGAAGAGAAATGTTTAAGAAAGAAAATACAGTAAAAGTTCAAGAAAGTGAAGATGGAACTCGGCAGTTGTAAAACATTTGATGATGCTATGTGGTGTCATTCTGATGGAGGGCCTGTTGCTTTATTTGGCCTCTTTCACCCTATTTTTCCAAGCTGTCCCAGTCGCTGCCCTACCCCCTCTGCCGATCCAGGGAGGGCTGCAGACTACCACATGCCTCCTCTGATACATGTGGAGTCGCCAGCTGCTTCTTTTCACCTGACAGTGAGGAGTTTCTCCAGGGGGACGTAGCGCGTGGGAGGATCACGCTATCCCCCCCCCCAGTTCCCCCTCCCCCCCAAACAGGTGCCCTGACCGACCAGAGGAGGCACTAGTGCAGTGACCGCGACACACACCCACATCTGGCTTCCCACCCACAGACACAGCCAATTGTGTCTGTAGGGACGCCCGACCAAGCCGGAGGTAACACGGGGATTCGAACCGGCAATCTCCATGTTGGTAGGCAATGGAATAGACTGCTATGCTACCCGGACGCCCTTCTTCTGGTTTTTTAGATGGATGATTCTGCACCAGCTGTGCCAGAAACCCCAACAACTAACCATGACAACACAGGGATGACTCTCTTTGCACTTTCAAATAGGTTTTTTTAGGACTGCAGTGATGAAAAGCAACATAGTAAATACTGACCGACTGGCCCAGGTGGCATACTAGCCTGGATTGGCTAGATCCACTATGCTTTTCAGTATGGGAGTAAAGACTTGAAAGGAAATGTATGGTAAACGTCAAAACCTGTCTGTACATGACATGACATCTGTACTTTACACCAGTGTCAAGGTTCCCACGGGTCATGGAAGACCTGGAATTTAAAAATCTCGTCTTCCAGGCCCGCCAGAGTCATGAAATTAAGTAAAATCATTGAAAGATTTGGAAAAGTCGTGAAATTTAATTTTGTTTTCTGTACTGAAATTATTTAGGCTATGCTACAGTAATATTCCATGGATAATCTGCCATGTAACACTTTGATGTGCAAGTCCGAATTTCTGTAGCCATTGGCTTAACGTAACATGCGTCGATGCGTGACTACGTTATGCTCCTCAATTTCACCCCAATGTCCAGTAGTAACCCTTCCGCCATCCATCTCTCCCGCCATTAATGCTATCAAGCTGAAATGGATACATGTCACGCTGAGAGCAGGAACAGAGGACCCAAATGCAGACAGTGGAGACGGGCTGGTCAAGAACAATGTTTTAATAAAGCAAAATGGACTTACAGACAGCAAGGAAGACTCGGGACAAGGCATGAAGCATCTGGCAACCGAGAGTCAACATAACCTATATGACGTTTACGAACCGACAATGAGCCAGGGCAACCAGGGGGAATATATAACGTCGGGGAGCCAATCAGGGAAATTGGGAGCAGGTGAGCAGGGCAGGAAAAGACTAGCCAATCAGGGAAAGGGGAACCGGTGAGTAAAGCAGGAGCAATCAGGTGAATGGGGCAATCATGGGGCAATCTGGGTAACTCAGGCAAATGGGGTGCAGGTGAGTAGAAACACCAATCAGGGGATGGGGAACAGGTGAGCCCCGATGGCCCAGACCACACAACCATGACAGGACCCCCTCCCCCCCAAGGGACGGATTCCAGACATCCCAAACGAACGGACCAGGAACACCAAGTAGGGTGGATGAAGGAGGTCCGGGGGAGGGCTTTGGGACCAAGTGGTCTGGGAGTGGGTGAATGGGGCATCTCAGGCAGATGGCCGGAGGGCTGGACCGATGGACGCAACCGATCTGAAGGGCGACCAGGATGCAGAACTGAAGGGCAGAGCAGCTCCGGCAGACGGGCAGGTGGATGACCTGGAGGCTAGCAACATGAACGAGTTAGCCACTCAGGAGGTCGGCGACATAGACAGGACCGCCGCTTGGGAGGTCAGCGACACAGACAGAACCGCCGCTCAGGAGGTCGGCAATGCAGACAGGACCGCTGCTTGGGAGGTCAGCGATGCAGACAGGAGTGCTGCTTGGGAGGTCAGCAGCGTAGACAGGACCGAGGCAGGACTGCCTGGGATACAGGCATCAGAGGCGGCGGGACAGCCGCTCGGGGCATGGGCGGAGGCGGTGGGGCAGCCGCTCAGGGCACAGGTGCTGGAGATGGTTGGACAGCTGCTCAGGGCCCAGGCATCGGCGGTGGTGGGACAGCAGCTCGGGGCACAGGCATCAGAGGTGGCGGGACAGCCGCTCGGGGCATGGGCGGAGGCGGCGGGACAGCCACTCATCATCAGAGGCAGCTGCACCGCTCGAGGAACAGACTGGTCATCGGCAGAGGTGGTCGACAGCTCAGGAACAGACGGGGCATCGTCAAAGTTTGCCGATGGCTCGGGAACAAGCTGGATGTCGGCAAAGGCGGCCGGTGGCTCAGTAACAGGCTGGATGCTGGCAAGGACCAGCCGACCACTCTGGAACCAGAAGGGTCTCCGTGGCGTGGTGCTGGGCAGTGACAAAAAGCACAGCAAAGCCAGCAAGTGGACCCGAGTCTGCCTCCGACCAGAGTACGGTGAGTGCTACGGCTACAAAGCAAAGCACTTTCAATTTAACACCAGCACCAATTCCCAATGTGACTTTGACCGCTGAAATACTTTGGGCACTTAAGGTGGCGGATTTGCTTTATTCATACAATTCATGTAGCCATCTTGGAGCCATTTTGGAAGATGCTCCCAGAAGCAAGCTCGCTATACGGTTTACATGTGGAATGTAATAGCCTGTGACACACAGCAAAAAAAATAACAAAAGAGCAGCAACTTCTGGCTGAGCATGTGATGGTTGGAGACACGAGTGAAGGTGGCTCTGTAAACTAATATATTTTACTTTCTTTCTTGCACTGGTGAATATCATTCACGCTTAACATGAGTCTTAAACTGTCGCCAACACAACACACATTTTCTGTCCTCGACCATGCCTTCTAAAAGGAAGAAAGAACAGTGCAAACCAAATGAAAATGACAGCTCTCAAGCTAATAATGAAGAAGCCAGCCAAAACCAAAATAACTATCCTGCCTTGGTCTTTATGCCTGCTCAATAATCCAGGTAAAAAAAATCAAAAGTTTGAATCAGTTCATCGGACCCAACGTTTATTGAGAGAAACGTTTCATCACTCAACTAAGGGATATCTTCAGTCTAAACTGACTGCAGGTATCCCCACCCTTACAAACAATACCGTTGCATAATGAACAAAACCAATGACTAAATACTATATCCTGAGTCTGATCCAAAATATGACCATTGCGGTGAGCCCCAAGCACATCTCATGCATATGTATTGATCCTGTCCACAGCTGCAATGATTCTGGTCTTCAGTGTTTGATACGTTATCTACTGTCTTACATATACCACTACAACCATGCCCACTAATCGCAACATTTAGTGTGCCATCAGAATCTTTGCAATGCACAGCCCAAAATTGAGCTATAACTGCCTTTACAACACTCCTAGCTAGAAGAAGGCTATCTATCCAACTATCTATCTATCTATCTTGTAAATCTCCAAAACCACCCTCTTTTTCAATCTGGTTGAATGATGTGATATTCTTTCTAAGCTTGGAAAAAAATAAAATTTTCTCTTACGGGAGCCCCTGATGGTTTCTTCAAGCTACGGAGATCATTTATTGAGTATTTCAATAACACTGGACAAAAATTTTTTTCAAACGTTTTGCTTCCTGAAAAAAAAAGAGATTATGATAGACAATGCCAAGCTGAACACAAAAAATAATTTCGGATTTTCTGTATCACGTAGGAATTTGGAGAAACATTAAACTAACTTTCATTGAATTTAACATGTTTAGTCGCATAATGATGCTGACACATTGTTAGTTCAACTAAGCTTAACATATTTTGCAGCAGATTTTCATTTGTACTCAGCATCTGGTGCCTCATGAGTCAGTGTCCAACAATAATTGGTCAGCACTGATGAATTCTAGTTGGCCTGATACCTCTTTTCCATGGATGCAATGTCCTGGTGAAACCTTTCACCATGTTCAGCACCAAGATCAGCCGGGAAGAAGTCCAAGTGTGAATGCAGAAAATGAATTTTCAATGACAGGTTGCACTTCATGGTTTTGTATGCTTTAAGCATGTTGTCAAGCAGCTCAGTGTAGTTTGGTGCTCTGTAGTTGCCAAGAAAATTCTCAACAACATCCTTAAATGCCTTCCATGCTATTTTCTCTGGCCCCACTAGCAGATCTTCTACCCCGTCACTGAAACCTGTCTGATTTGTTGGACCAACAAAAATGCCTTCCTTAGTCTTGGCATCGGTTATTCTAGGAAACCTCTGTCTCAAATAGCAAAATCCATCACCTTCTTTGTTCATTACTTTCACAACATTTTTCATCAATCTGAATTTTATATATGAAGAGGAGGTAGAAATATCTTTGTTGGGTCGACAAGTGGTTTATGCGCCAAACTTTTTTGCCCTGGAACGAAAGGCTCATGGAGCAGCAAGTACTTTTAAATCTAATGTGACTCTCAGAATCAGAATACTTTATTCATCCTCGAGGGGCTATCCCATTCACAAAGGAAACAACAGTACTTTGTACATCCGAGCTGCATTCCTAGTAGCAGTGCCAATACTTTTAGATCACCACAGATGTCTCAGCCGTAATTGTTGTACTGTATGTGTTTCAACAACAGTTTCATGTTATTGCAGGTTTCTTTCATGTGTACTGCATAGCCACAGGGTACTGAAGGGTGAATATTGCCATTGTGTAACAGGACAGCTTTGACAGCTTTCAGGCTTAACTTTGATGACTCTATAAAACGACGCTATTGTTGTGAGTCATGCACACAACCCAAAGCCATGAACAATCCATCAATGTCAGTGAAGAAACAGAGGTTGTCAGCCTGCGTAATGAAGTTTGTCAAATGTTCTTGATGGTTCTGAAAGATAGACATTTTTGTACCAGGTGAAAGCAACCCCCCCCCACCCCTCCATCCTTGCAATCTTGAACCAAGTAGTTCTGCTTTAGCTTTTGACAGATCTAAGTCCCTGACCAGGTCGTTTAATTCTGGCTGTGTTATCAGATGAAGATAACCAGGCATAAAGGGTTCAACATCTGGATCAGTGTCATTTTCCACATCTGGTTCATGCGTTGTGGCATCTTCATCTGCCTCATCTAGGCTCCATGTCCTGGTGGCTTCGGTACTGGCAAACTGTCATCATGTAGCAGTGGTCTCATAGCTGAAGGCAGATTGGGGTATTCAATAGATTTCTTATTTTTAGTAGAGAAGCCAGATACATTGGTCAGACAGAAGTAGCAGTCCATCACGTGATCCTTCTGTTGTCGCCATATCATTGGGACTGCAAATGGCACTAACTTCCGAGTACCTCTGAGCCAAGCTCTCAGGTTGACTGCACATGTTGCACAACAAATGTGAGGAGCCCAGGGTTTCTCTTGGTCACCAATTTTACATCCGAAATCGAGCTCATAGGCTTTCTTAATAAGTGCAGTCGTGGCGTGTCTTTGAGCCTTAAGCGTATACTCGTCACAGATAACACAATGTATTGCCGCTGTTGCAACATTGACGAAACATTCCTGCGGTATTAAATGTTCCTGAAGACAATCAATCCTATTTTATATATCAATACATATATAAGATAAAAGGCTCCATACGGGCTCGGTCGAGGCTGAGAATCCGCTGTGGCGATTGCTGAGAAAAAGGGAACAAGCCGAAAGGAGAATAAGAGGAAGACAATAAATCCTATTGTTAAGTATACTCACTATGCTATTGCCTGAAGAACATGTGCATCAACATGTGTCCAAACAACATCTGTAAATGTGAGCAGCGTTTATAGCCTGTCTGCCAGCATATAACCTGACTAAGCATGCCCAGGCATAACTAAGACAACATTTGCATAGCACCTACACTGAGTGCATGGCCAGGAATGCTTGGACTGACCAAAATAGCTTGCTTTGTGGGCAATTTACTAGCATACTTGAAGAAAAGCCAAAAAAATAAGTTATGTCTACAAAATGGTATGTGATAGGAAAATGTTAAGGTGATTTCCGGGATCAGCGGCCCAAAATCAATACAATACACCCAAAAGTGTTCAGGAAGCAAAATCTTCGTTGCCCAGCGCGACCTGTCAACCATTCCTCCAAACTAAGAATCAAATCTCTGGCCTGTTTACTACTTGCATAATCTGTCTTTTCTAACTGGATCTATTAAGTGTGCTGGTACCTCTGTAACCTATCAGCCCATTCCATTTAACCCACTGAACAACAACGTTTAACTCACTGATGAGTCCCCCCCACCCCACCCCTCTTCTCTCTTGTTTTCTATTCTTCTCAGGAGTTTGGTTTTGGTTTGTTGTGATGTTATAGTTATAAAAATAGGGTGATATGTGAATAACTATGTTGAACTTGTCCCACTTTCACTAAGAAAAAACAAAACAAAACTGAATGTTAGTCGTTTGCTTGAATTTGCCATCGTACTGCTTTGTTCTCTTATGGCGGTCATGTCAAGGGCATGTCCATAATTCACAGAAAAGCCATGCTAGTACAGTAAATAATTGAAATACACCATAGCATGTTTAAGCAGTACCCCTTGCCCCACAAGATGGGGCAAGAGGTATTTTTGTTGCATTGAGTTGATGATGCAATTCTAACTGTGTATTAGCAAATTAGTTCAGCTTTCCCTGATGCTTGAAAACCAGCGCCAGACTTTAATTCCCTGTAAAGCTGTTTCTGTAATAAAGGAGAATGTAAAGACAGTGCCTGTAGTTTGGAGTATTTGAAGTGAATATGAAAATAACCAATAATTAGAGAATGGAAAAAGGTTGATGTTTAACTTTCATACAATTGTGTGTGTGTGTACACAAACACACAACATTACATGTATACAAATATACAATAAATATATAATATACAATACAAATATAATATACAATACAATATACGCACAATACAATTAACTAAAGAACACTTCTGTCCGTGAATGGTCATGGGAATTATATTATGAGTCCTTGAAAAGTCATGGAAAAGTTCTGAACTTTTGTCTGTGAAAATGCGTGGGAACCCTGTAATATGCTTTAAAACTGGCAGAGAGTAACCAGAGCTCAAAGTCTGCCGAACCACAGGTGAATTGAACATTGTGGCCAATGGCCTGTGTAGGTGAGAAGGAGAATTTACATTGGAAGCTTGGAGCTCAGCTGGGGCTGTCCCTGTACTGCCCTGCTAATAGTGACCTGCACCATGACGGTGGACAGCACAAACTTGTGCAGCCGTGTCAGCCGTGTGCATGAGATACCTGTTTCTGTTAGGGCTGGTGGCATTAGGAAGCCTCACCTTGCTCAGGTCATTGATGGATGCGGAAGGATGGGGCCACTCTCAGGCCATCCATTGAGGAGGACCATTTGGCCAGCACTCCCAATTCCAAACAAACTAGATGACAATAACAACCTTTCCACTTTTCTCTCAGGCTGTGTGGTCTGGGAGCAAAGACTCGCTCTCTCTGATCTCTCTGTCCCCATATGCAGGCATAGGGAGTTCTTCAAATAAGGATACACAGTCTCACTCTTGAGTACAAGTGCAAACCTGCTGCTATGCTGACTGTCTTGTGTAGACAAGTAAGACAAGAAAGTAGATAAAGAGAACCCAATTAAACAAATGAGACCAAAATATTATATTTGGTCATTTATTTATTGAGGAAAATGATCCAATATTACATATCTCTGAGTGGCAAAAGTATATGAACATTTGCTTTCAGTATCTGGTGTGACCCCCCCCCCCTCCATGCTGCAATAACTGCAATTAAATGTTTCTGGTAACTGTTGATCAGTCCTGCACATCAGCTTGGAGGAATTTTAGCCCATTCCTCCATACAGAACCGTTTCAACTCTGGGATGTTGGTGGGTCTCCTCACATGAACTGCTCGCTTCAGGTCCTTCCACAACATTTCGATTGGATTAAGGTCAGGACTTTGACTTTGCCACTCCAAACCTTAACTTTATTCTTCTTTAACCATTCTTTGGTAGAACGACTTGTGTGCTTAGGGTTGTTGTCTTGCTGCATGACCCACGTTCTCTTGAGATTCAGTTCACGGACAGATGTCCTGACATTTTCCTGAAGAATTCGCTGGTATAATTCAGAATTCATTGTTCCATCAATGATGGCAAGCCGCCCTGGCCCAGATGCAGAAAAACAGGCCCAAACCATGATACTACCACCACCACGTTTCACAGATGGGATAAGGATCTTATGCTGGAATGCAGTGTTTTCCTTTTTCCAAACGTAACACTTCTCATTTAAACCAAAAAGTTCTATTTTGGTCTCATCCGTCCACAAAACATTTTTCCAATAGCCTTCTGGCTTGTCCACGTGATCATTAGCAAACTGCAGATGGGCAGCAATTTTCTTTTTGGAGAGCAGTGGCTTTCTCCTTGCAACCCTGCCATGCACAGCATTGTTGTTAAGTGTTCTCCTGATGGTGGACTCATGAACATTAACATTAGCCAATGTGAGAGAGCCTTTAGTTGCTTAGAAGTTACCCTGGGTTCCTTTGTGACCTGGCCGACTATTACACGCCTTGCTCTTGGAGTGATCTTTGATAGTCGACCACTCCTGGGGAGGGTAACAATAGTCTTGAATTTCCTCCATTTGTACACAATCTGTCTGACTGTGGATTGGTGGAGTCCAAACTCTTTAGAGATGATTTTGTAACCTTTTCCAGCCGGAGGAGCATCAACAACGCTTTTTCTGAGGTCCTCAGAAATCTTCTTGCCATGATACACTTCCACAAACATGTGTTGGGAAGATCGGACTTTGATAGATCCCTGTTCTTTAAATAAAACAGGGTGCCCACTCACTCCTGATTGTCATGATAGAAAACACCTGACTCTAATTTCACCGTCAAATTACCCGCTACTCCTAGAGGTTCACATACTTTTGCCACTCACAGATATGTAATATTGGATCATTTTCCTCAATAAATAAATGACCAAGTATAATATTTTTTTGTCATTTGTTGAACTGGGTTCTCTTTATCTACTTTAGGGACCTGTGTGAAAATCTGATGATGTTTTAGGTCATATTTATGCAGAAATATAGAAAATTCTAAAGGGGTCACCAACTTTCAAGCACCACTGTAAGCCTGATATCATCCACTTAATGAGAAGCATGGTGTTGAGAGAATAACTAGACAGTAGTGAAGCACACATATGCAACATGGGGTGTAGTGGAATGATATAGAGATTTCTAGGGTAGCTGACTCATTGGATGAAAGCAAAGGGATCACTGTTCAGATATAAGTTAATCATATAGTCAGCTACCCTCTTGTACAACTTGTATAACTGCATTTAACCTATTCTATATTTTCAGAAATCCCTCATAGAATAGTCATCTGAAAAATTTCTGAGTAATTAGCTAAGAAAGTACTCAATGTTATAAGAATATTGACACTTTCTGTAGATCTTTTGGTACCTAAGGGTAATAGGCAGGGTCAGAAATGACTCCAAACTTGCAACATACTACAGCCATTATCGTTCAAAACTATTTTTCTATGGCTATCAAGAGTTATTGTATTGAATTATATGCAAATCTGTGCAAATAAAATAATCTCTCCAAATTATTTTAAAATGTTCCATTATTTTCCGCTTCCAGTGTGGGAAGATGGCAGTGCAAATTCACGTTTGCGGCAGCCTCACCCAGTACCATCCATGCAGTGTCTTTGTCCATGTCTGCGTCTAAGTTTGTCTTCGTTTGATGGCTGGGAGAACTTGATCTGCTGCGTCCTGTGGGCCCAGGGGCCATGGCCTTCCCTGGAGCTTTGAACACTGAGGACGGTCTGACAGGACGCAAAAGTGCGGCAGGCTAAGCTAACTGCTAGGCCATGCAGACCGGCAGTTCCAATAACACCGAGGGCAGTCTGGCGGTGGCCTCATCTAGCCTTCACTGTGTTTTTAGTGTCATCATGTGGAGTGCAGGAAGGTGTGTCAAAGGTGTCTGGCTGGGAGAGCTAGCATTGGATCGGCTGTGGGAGCTTGGTCTGCTGCATCCTGTGGGCCCAAGGACCACAGCCCTGCCTGGAGCTGCATCCGAAGAGGAAACACCAAGGGCGGTCTGACAGGACACGAAAGCAGAGCAGGCTAAGCTAACTGCTAGCCCATGCAGATCGTCAGTTCCGATAGTCATCCTGGCTGGTGTTCGTTCTCCTGGACAGTGATTTTTTTTAGTTTAGACATATGTGTTAGTTTGGATATATGTGTTCTTGTAGTTCTTGTAGTTTTTGGATATGTATTTTTTATCCTTGTGTTGCACTGCTGTGGGCCGGGGGAAAACAATGTTTCATTTCATTTCATGTGCTCAAGTGCATGAAATGAAATGACAGCGTGTTTCTGATTCTGATTTTGTTTTTTCACTTCATGTTGAAACCTTCCTTAAGAGTGTCAGGAGTGATTTGCCACAGAGGGGTACCAGCAAGAGTTAAAGGGAAGGTTTACAAGATGGTTGTGAGACCAGCTATGTTATATGGTTTGGAGACAGTGGCACTGACAAAAAGACAGGAAGCGGAGCTGGAGGTGGCAGAGTTGAAGATGCTAAGATTTTCACTGGGAGTGACGAAGAAGAACAGGATTAGGAACGATTATATTAGAGGGACTGCTCAAGTTGGATGGTTTGGAGACAAAGCAAGAGAGGCAAGATTGAGATGGCTTGGACATGTGTGGAGGAGAGATGCTGGGTATATTGGGAGAAGGATGCTGAATATGGAGCTGCCAGGGAAGAGGAAAAGAGGAAGGCCAAAGAGGAGGTTTATGGATGTGGTGAGGGAGGACATGCAGGTGGCTGGTGTGACAGAGGAAGATGCAGATGACAGGAAGAAATGGAAACAGATGATCCGCTGTGGCGACCCTTAACGGGAGCAGCCAAAAGTAGTAGTAGTAGTAGTTGAAACCTTCCTTAAGTAGGTTGCTGAGAATCTACTATATGTCCAGATGGTTAGTTTGCCTTGGGTGATATTAAATCAGTACCTACAAATCATTACTTTCAAGCTTTTCAGTTGGAAGGGAGTCCAAGGTTTTGTCAAGGATTGAAGCATAAATGTTTTGTATGGTGTGTATGTGTGTATATAAGTATTTGACTGTGTGACTAAGGATTTTTGTTTCTAACATGTCATATACTAATGTTAAAAAGGGTGGTTTGTTGACATGTACAGCTAAAACCCTCTTGCATTCTCAAGAGTTGGCATTCTCAAAAGTTAGCTACTTTTCCCATCTGGCTGGCTACTCAAAAAATCTGGAGAACCTCCTACTTAAGTGGACCACATTGGGACGACTGACATGTACCTGCTCCATGGAGCCTACTCACAGGCAAACAAGTGAAAGTTGGTTATAGACTATTTTTCTTACTGAGCATTTTTGCTTTTTTTTTATTAGATGGGCCAGAAAAAGAGAAAGAAAACATGAGGCTTGAACCCACATAGAACAGCCCACACAGCACAGGCTTATCTGGCTGAGCCACCGGGGCACCCTTAAATCATTATCACTTTTCTAAGTTAATCAAGATGAGTCAGCCCCTTCTTCTCAGCAAGTAGTTTGGTGCTATGCAGATGGACAAGATGATGTTGTGACTTATGGACTATCTTGTGGACAGGCCACAGTTTGTCTGCAACAAGAACACATTTGACATTCGATCTGATGTGGACTAGCATGGAGTGCTTTCAACCTTCCTGTATATTCTGTGGCTGATATAGCCACCCAGTATTTTATCCAGTTTTTTTTTTGTTTTAAAAAATATATATTTCAATGATCCCCGTAGGGAAATTATGCTCTGCATTTAACCCATCCTAGCTGTGTAGCTAAGAGCAGTGGGCAGCCGCCTTGCAGCACCCGGGGACCAACTCCAGTTCATCTTGCCATGCCTCAGTCACGGGCACAGACAGCAGTAGTAACACTAACATGCACGTTTCTTTTTGATGGTGGGGGAAACCAGAGCGAACCCGCCACAGACACAGGGAGAACATGCAAACGCCACACAGAGGATGACCTGGGATAATCCCAAGGTTGGACAACCCCCGGGTTCGAACCCAGGACCTTCTTGCTATGAGGTGACAATGCTAACCACTGCGCCACCCATTTACATTAATGTCTCAATTACATCAAAGGATCAATTATTTTGCTATTAAATGCATGTGCATACACATATCCCCGTTCCTATATAAGTAACACATCAGCATTAACAGCATAACGGACATTCAAACATGTGATTGCCTAAAAGAATCTTCACACAAGCATACATACACACACACACACACACACACACACACACACACACACACACACCAAATCTAACACATAATCTACCTTTCCTGTAGACTTCACTCCCTTCCAAACACAGAAGTAGCACAATATCCAAGCCAGTAGGAGACATAAGGCCAACTCCCACCGCAGGCTACCTATTTCCTCGATTCCCCCAGATATACTCAGTACTCGTCTCCTGTGAAGAGACACATATTATACTAAAACTTTGGGGCAGCAGAAGATCAGAGGCACACGAGCTGTTGGAACTTTGCTTAGGATCTCCATATGTAGTTAAATACATAATAGTTATATATATATACATTCTTTTAACATGACATAAAAGAAACTAGTACTACATCATGCTCTAAAAACTATCAAAAATTTGGCCCTGCAGAGAAGGTTAATACTATTGAAATTGGCTCTGGTTCACCATGAATTCTTCTTCACTAAGAATACACTAAACACTAAAACCTTCTACCTAGGGAGTAACGATTGGCCCTCCAAGGGTTAGAGGGCTGAGTTCAATTTCATTCAGACAAAAAGACCTGTTCAATGGACACAAAAACAGTCACAGGGTGTCTAAATAAGATCCCCAATTGAATAAACAACATAATGGACAGCATGTTGCAGGCTAGTTATACAGGCCTGAAGGCACATGAAGGTAATTAATAAATTGTGGGTTCAGTCTTCAGTACACATGATGCCCACAACACCACTTGACCCCAAACGTACATGTACCAAATTGCTGTAAGACTGGGTATTAAAAACCAGCAACCCAACTTGGCTAAATGCTACAAAAGAATGGTGTGTTTGCGTTTTGCCATTTGTTGCATCTGTCCTTGAAAAAAATGAAAACAAAACAAATAAATAAAATAAATACATATTAGACAGGCTCATGCGCAAGCTTTCTCTTATAATAATCCTCTATTGTAGTTTTGCTTGCTTGGTAATGTGGGTCTGATACTGTGGACATTTGTGAAAAATTGATCAATGTGGTTGTGTGCTTGCTTTTTTAGATTATTTTAGATTTTATAAAGTAAGATAATTACACTGAGGAGATGTAAGTATCTAATTTTTGTGACTTCTGTGTCCCAAAGAGATCATCAGCTGAACAATTTATTAAGATAAATCCATAAGCTCATTATTTCCACAAGTTAAATGAACAAAAAGCATTTTATTTAACTATTAAGGAAGATTGTAAATTAAACTTACTCCCAGAACTCTGTGGCAGGTGATGTTGCATTTGAAGGTGCTGTCCAATTAGATGAGGCATTCCTTGTGTCAAATTCCACACATGCATCTGACAGAAAACAGAGGGGGAAATTATGATCAATCTGTAAGTATGCAAACAATGATGAACACAAAATTCTACTATCTTAAAAAGAAAGCTATATTTTAGGATGAGTATATTATTCAGCTAATTTTTAAAAGACAAAGAGACAGGATATCCCGGAGGCCCTTTTGCAATATTCCGAAAAATGAACTCCACAGCAGTTTCTAAAAGAAACAAAAGAACTTAATTTAACAAAAGTAAAGACTGACCACCACAAACAACATTTAGCATAGTGATTTCAGCTCACTGTCAAAATAAACAGTTTAAGTTTTGGGAATCCAATCCCAATCGCCATCTGTGCTCCATGGGACTGTTATCCAAAAATAACACAGACTGAAAATTTTAAATAACGACTCAGTTGAAAAAGATTTAAAAGAATTTTAGGCCTAATCCTGAAAAGCAATACAAATTGAAACAACTGAACAATAAAGCTTGACAGTGATTAGGATTTTAAGAAAATCAAGATAGTGCAATGTTGACTGATATAAGCTAAAAGGTGTATTTGTTGTCTTTCAAAGCGCAGTAACTTCCTTAATAAGCTACCACTATCATAAAAGCATCAGATGAGCACTAGGCATTTGAAATCAGACAGCTGTCATCCATACATTCTATTTAAACTGCATGTCTGTACATCCACCTGTGTTCCAGAAATTCTTGCAGCTTGCCCATGGAACCTCAGAGCTGAAGGAGGAGAACAGGTAGAAGAAGGCCCAGGCCTGGATGATGATATAAGACACAGCTGCGTAGGCAATCACTAGCTGGGTGGCGTAACCAATTCCTGCAGAGACAGACATTGTGTCGTGATAGCTAGGTGGCCTAGCTCATTTGGTAATAGATGGGCAAAATTATATTTTGATGCATGCTCCATAATCCAGGTAAGGAAATCCCAGAAAGTTGATCAGTTCATATGGACAAAAAGTTGTTTTTTTTATTTCTGATTTTCCCCTTTCTCTCCCAATTTAGTGGCCAATTGCTCCCTATTCTTGTTCAAACACCCACCTTCGTACTGCATGCGTTCGCCAATTGCATCTCTCCGGCCGGCAGTCTCGAAGGAGTCGCCTTGTCAGAGGCGCATTCCTGTGACGAACACAAGCCGACTCCGCCCCCCTCCCGAAGACAGCGTTGCCAATTATTGCTGCTTCATCGAGTCCGGCCATAGTCGGATCTGACGAGACCGGGGCGCGAACCCCGGTGGGCAACTGCATCAACACAAAGCCGATGCTTAAGCTTGTTTTATGGTCGTCCGTGGTTATCACGTAATGGCCACGTAAGAACCACGCCGTTGCTTGGACGCCGTCATGAGACCGTGATGGTTCTGCGTGGGGTTTACGTGTCGAGATGCAATTCCACTTCAGCTTGCATTCATCGACCGACAACCCGGTGTTCCGAGAGATCTGCTCCCACGAGTTGGTGGACACCCGATGGTCCTTATAATTTCTCGCGGACACCTCGTACAGGTTCGCGTGCTTGCGAACTTCCTCCGCCAGACGCTCTTCCGAGTTGTTCATTCTACACTCTGGATTCTATCGACTTGATAGCTGAATGAAAGAATGTGCTACAAATGCAGAAGATAACTCTACAATGAATACAACTCAAACAATGTGCTACAAAACCAACCAGCTGACTCGAAGACGTTTAAAAATGGCGGTGTTTCTCGAGCAGAAACCGGAAAAGCGGCCTCCGGCGGATGTGGTTAGTGGACCAATCACAACCAATGCTGCTGCGCTCGGGCTGCGTCGCCTCGACGTGCGTCTAGGATTTCGGGGAGGCACACGTCAGGCCCTTGCGGTGGACGTAAGTGGACGTAAGGGGGGGCCGCAAGGACGTAATGGGTGAACGCTCGGGTATAAATTGCCACGACGTAATAGTATAAATCCCGCATTAGACCGCTACACCACCGCGGACTGTATGGACACAAAGTTTAGTGGGAGAAATGTTTCATCACTCATCTAGGTGACTTAGTCAGTCTCAGCTGACTGCAGGTATCCCCAACCTTATCAACAGCACCATTGCATAACGATTGAAACAGCACGGTTGCATCACAACTGAAACCAGCGATAGGTTTCATATGCAAATTGCCATGACCATTAGTTAAAATGTGTACTATTCATGGAAGATTTGGGAATGGTTACAATCACAGCCTTGTAAGATGACCACAGATGTACTCTTAGCCCCCCCCCCCCCACAGACACACACACACCCTCGGTTCAGTGATGATTGTAAAATGGTATGTCACCATCTTAGAATACTGTAATTGCAACCGTTCCCAAATCCTCAGTGAATAGTACACATTGCCATGCATTGAAAAGTCACGGCAATTTGCATATGGAACTGGTGGTTGTTTTCGGTCGTTATGCCACTGTATCTCTATATCTAAAGCGAGAGTGTATGTTTGTATGTTTGCTTAAAATTCCAGAAATACTCCTTGTAGAACAAAAAGAAAGGTATCTTTAGAATCAGCACTTTCCCGGGATTGCACAGTTCAAAAATATTTCAAAAACCAGGTAAAAAATTAGATTTATTTGCGAAATTGTTTATTTTGTGGTGATTTGCGGTGGCGGTGGCGGCCAAGACTGTATATTTGTATGTTCACTTAAAACTCCACAAATACTCATTGTAGAGCAAAGTGAAAGGTATTGTAGCGAATTCGGGGGACAACGCAACCACAGAAACTGCTGCGGCCGGGAAGCGAACCTGTAATCGCCTGCACCGCAGGGGACATCGCTAACCCCTAGACTAAAGGGTCAGACCCGTTAGCTAGGAACTAATGTGTCGCATTAGTAGTTTACAGTCGTTACCCTCCCCGGAAGCGCGCCCTCGCGCTTGTTCTTCCCGCGCTCCGAAGAGACTTCTGAGGATCTGCACACTTCCAGATCCCACCGCTGCCACCAATGTAACCGGTTATTTTCTTGCCCGGTGCGGGATTCGATACGGGGTGTACTGCACAACAAGGCGACGTCCTAACCGCTCGGCTAAAGGGTCTGACCCGCGAACCCGGGTATCTTCTTATCCATTCACGTTACACTACCCCCTCCTTCGGGAAGCGCGTCCCCGCGTTTAAGCATATCAGCTCCTTCACGCTTCAGGGCGCATACGCTTCCGATGGCCTTACGGTCGCTCCATCCCACTTCTGACACAAATCTAGCGAATTCGGGGGACAACGCAACCACAGGCACTGCCGCGGCCGGGAAGCGAACCTGTATCGCCCGCATCGCAGGAGACATCGCTTACCGCTAGACTAAAGGGTCAGACTCGCCAGCCAGCGGCCAGCGTGTCTTCTTATCCATGCACGTTACAGTATCATTAGAATCAGCACTTTCCAATGATTCCACAGCTCGAAAAATATTTTAAAAAAACAAGTAAAAATTTGGAGTTATTTGCGAAAGAGGCATTCCAACAATGCTTTGTGGAGACTTCCAGCAAATCCTTCCAGTGGTCAAGGGAGGCACTACACCTAACATTGTCAATGCTAGCCTGAAGGTACGCAACATGTTTTACCCTGAGGCGCTTGAGCGATTAATACACACATTGGCAAAGAAGCTTGATGAATGGATTGAGAATTATGACATTTGATCACTCTCGCTCATAAGATTCGTTCATTCAACATTCGTTTATCACATGTATCATATTATAAATTATCCTATACTTCATCATCGGGCAGCACGGTGGCGCAGTGGTTAGCACGGTCGCTTCACAGCAAGAAGGTCTTGGGTTCGAGCCTCGGGGTAGTCCAACCTTACTGGGTCATCCCGGGTCGTCCTGTGTGGCGTTTGCGTGTTCTTCCCGGGGGGGGGGTCTGGTAAAACTGTTGGTGGTATGAGTTGAAGGCACACGTTTTGAACCGGGCCAATCAGTGAACTATGAAGAGGGTTTAGATGACGACGACCAGTGAACACTGTATTTGTTTCCCAAATACAGTGGTTTCACTGATCGTCGATCATCGTCACCCTCCCCATAGTTCAATCACTTGTTCAACGTGCAGCTGCTGGGATCAGCCGATTCTTCATGGATCCTTTCCAGATAAACCTCTTGTAGCGAACGAAACTGGGTTGTTGACATTTAACCCGGCTGTGCAAGGCGACAAAAAGGATGCATCCAAAACAAGGCATGGCTCAGGAGATAAAGTGGGTCGTCTAGTAATCGAAAGGTTGCTGGTTCGATCCCCAGCTCCGCCAGAGAGCGTGTCGAAGTGTCCTTGAGCAAAACACTGAACTCCTAACTGCTCCTGATGAGCTGGTTGGCGTCTTGCGTGGTGGCTTTGAGTGGTCGGTAGACTAGAAAAGCGCTATATATAAATGAAGTCAATTTACCATTTAAAACAAAATGGCTGTAACTCTTGAGCAATTTTGAATATGTATTATCATAGCCTCCCCAGAAAGGTACCCCTTTGCAGTTGTACCTGAAGGGATTTAACCTATTACTGAAATTGAGTTGCAGAAGCTCAAAGCACAGTTTCAATTGAATTTTTGTTTTTCCTTAAAGGAGTGTAAAATTTTTTTATTTTGGCTTTGTCTCGAGCTTGTGACTCAATAGAGCTATAAGCAACACTTTTAAGGCAGACTGTATTTTCATGTCTACTCTCATTTTGAGAAAAAACAGTGTTAGTTAACGAGAGTCTAGCTCGTGAAATGCCCTAACGTTTTCTTAGGAATGTGTAGAAATGTAATTGGTGAAAAATGATCATATCTACTTGCCCAGTGGCTAAGCAATTTAACTATTTACCATGAAACTGACCTTCAAAAAGGGGGCAGAAGTGCCTCCAACAGGTGATACATCCCTGAGAAGCGTACTGCCCCATGGCAGTCTCCAGGAGGAACATTGGAATTCCACAGAAGAGAAGAAACAAGACATAGGGAACCAGGAAGGCACCTGTGGATTATATGTGGATAATATATATCAAGTCACTGCCAATGTCATACCTAAAGACATATCTTTATTGATATTAAGAGGACCTGTCACGTAAGGATGATGAAGTGTTAAAATGCAAGAATCCTGACAGGGATCATTCTCTACTTGAATATTGACTATTTCTACCAAACATATGTCAGAAATTTCTTCTAAATCAAACTTATCACATATGAAATAGGAATGCTAGTTAGACTTGTAAACTGTTAAAAAGAAAGTGTAGGGGGGGAGGCAAAAGTGAATTTATTAATGGGGGATGAGGTTGTGTATTGGGACGGGGCTACAAAGTCCATTGGTGGTGTGGGTTATTAGTACTACATTTTATTGCTATGATTATCCAATGTTGTATTGTGTTTATAACAATGTTATAAGAATTACAGACAATGTTATATTTGCCATGATGTGGATGAATGATATTGTGTTGTTGACAGTTGATGTGACATGTGAGTTACATTGACGACGTTAACAACAATATGAAAAATATAATTGAAAAAATAACATTTGCTGAAACTGAGTACACACAGAGTAGCTATTTTAAGTGATCTGCCACACTATTTAAGTGAAACATACTCAATAAATTTATGATTCATTACTTGAAAAGAATCAGATAATCAGTTTCAACAGAAGTTTTAAGTTAACATAATGTATCTGGTTTTACGGTGTATTAAAGTGTTATTTAATTAAAACGACACCAGTCACTGCGAAAATCATTGGTGGTAAAGCAAGACTCGACAGGTAAAAAGATTATAGTTCTATAGATGAAATAGCAGCGCAAAACCCCAAAGAATCTCAAGAAAGTGCTACTGAAAGATATGGCTGATATGGTTTAGGATTCTCACCTATGTGTAATACAGTAATAATGTCTATTGCACGATAGCACGTGTCAAACCAAGGACCTCGGGCCAAATCAGGTCCCTTGCAAATGGTGACAAGGGCCACATATCAATTTAGGTTCCCAATAAGTTTTGAACCGCCTAGCTGTAGCTGTGGTCTGTACACGTGCTCCATGCGCGCGCCAAACCAAACAAACTGCAAGTATGCAAGCAGCCAGTCACGGATATGCATGACGAAGTCAAAGCCTTTCGAACAAAACTGCGTTTGTGGGAGAACCAAATGCATCAGGGAAATTATGTTCACTTTCCGGCCTGTCAGTCAGCAGCAAATGTGCTCACCACTGAGAGCAAACACGATGCCACAGCTCCGCCTTCAGGCTGCCCATATCCTGGGCATGTTCAGGGGCACTTATAAAGGTTCTGTGTGATGAAGATCAACAAATCCTCTCACAAATCCCGCCTCAGAGACAAACATCTTGCCTCCATTCTGAAAGTGGCTACAGCTCAGAATTGATGAACTTGCATCAAAGAAAAGATGTCAGGTGTCCGGAAATAGGCCGATCTATGTGGCAAAGAGCATGTCAACATAGATGCGCCATATTTAGGTATGTGAAATATGCTGCATGTGAGTTTTGCTTGACTGCAAAGTTTATTTGTAATTTTTAGGGTTTTATGCCCAGCCGATTGCATGCCAGAGGGTTAGGCTGTATGGGACATGTAAACTACATTATCAAAGATCTTTTACTTTTATTTTTATTATTCAATGTCCCACACAATCATAGAGATGACATATTCAGGCCGGTGAACCAGGGTATGTGAGACATAGAAATATGGGCAAGAACAAAATTAAAGATTTGTTATTTTGCTTTTACATCAGGTCGTGTTGTGTTTTATTAAAGGCTCCACACAACCATTGAGTTTTCATATTCAGGCCAGAGAAACAGGTTGTTGTGAGTTGGCTGTTTGGTAGCCTACATTGTAAAAAATAACCTTAAAAAACGGAAATATTCCGGCAGCTGGGGCACCAATAAAATTCTGTAAAATAACAGAAATTCATAATTTTTTTTTTACAAAAATGTTATTTTACATTAGACACGTAGGTTCACGGTCTACTTCTGTAATTCTATTAACATTTCCACGTATCTCTGAAATACAGGAAAAATCTGTAAAATAAAAAGGGAAAAAAGCTGTTATATCACAGATTTGTTTACAGTGTACTTGTAAAATAATAATCAGAATGAATTATTTTGCTTGACTAAATGTAATGATGGTTAAACAACTTTTCTGTGGATTTTTCTAGGACTTTATGTAGACCAAATTGTATGTGAAATGGCTATATAGGAAATGTAGCAATATAATCAAAGATCATTAGCATTGGCATGAATCGACCAAACGGAGGTTGTTTGGATGAGTGAAATCCATGGCTGAGATTTTACAGTGAAAAAGGCTGTCAACAAGTTCCTCAACATGAGATATGTGCGCACACTGGTAATAAACAGTATACAGTTATATTTGCATTTGAAATATTCAGTTTTTGATACCATCTTTACAAGTACAATTTAACAAACATTTGACAGCCACAAAATAACAGCGTTGACTTGGTGGTGAGTGGAGGGGCTCCACTGCCTTCTTCCGATTAGTGTCAAGGACCCTCTCACATGGCACGAGAATCGTCATCAGTCATGTTGCCTGTCATTTCAGTGACGCAAAACTGAAGCCTGCCTTGTCCTCTTTGCAGTTTCGTCACTTGTTGAAGTTGATAACCACCCTTTTCAGGTAAGTGAAGTCATCAGGGCTGAGGGCTTTCTGACCCAAACATCACTCTCTTCTTGAAGACCTGCAAAATTGGGGAGGGGGTAAGAGTTTCACTGAGCCTGACCCAGGAAAAAGAAAAACAATTTTTTCCAGATATAGACACACAGTGAACATGCTGTTCCTTGATGCATGGCAATGGCAGAGAGAGAGAGAGAGAGAGAGAGAGAGAGAGAGAGAGAGAGAGAGAGAGAGAGAGAGAGAGAGAGAGAGAGAGATATCTGAGACCAATTGAAAAAGCATCTTGTGCAAAATGCAATGCTCTAAAAAATTCAATAACACAACATGCTTTTGTATTAAAGTTGTAGTTCTGGGGTGCCCTCGTGGCTCACCTGGTAGAGCATGTACTATATACTAAGGCTGAGTCCTTACCGCAGTGGCCTGGGCCCTTTGCTGCATGTCATCCCCTTTCTTTCCCCCTGCCTTTCCTGTCTCTTTCGCTCACCCTCTCTCTCTCTATTATCGCTATCCAAAAAAGAATAAAGTGGTAAAATACCAAACAAATTATTTAAAAAGATGTTGTAGTCCTATACAGAACTGACCTTAACTGCAAGAATGCCAATCTTGCTATGGATATATTTACGGTACCATTTTGCTTTTAACCATAGCTATGATTTGTATACATGGTGGGGAGAAAGCAGATTGAAGATTAAACAGACAGTTGCTTGGCATCTTTTGTTACTTTACAGACAGCAGAGACCTTTACCAAAGCATAAATTATTAAAGTTGAGCGATATCTTCATCTGTCATGTGAGTCCTTGCCTTCTAAAATCGCAAGAATAGCAACAGCGCCAGTGCTTAAGCTTCCACATGGTCTTAGCAGGCACGTGGCACAAGTTGTACGTTAAAATAGATACCAAAATTGCACTGCACCAGCAGATTTTTATCGACACATTCCTGGCTGTACTATCCCATCCATCCCAGCGCAAGCGATTTCATCTTAAGCCACAAAATTACCAAACAAATGGGAAATTTTTCACTTTGTACCCAAAGAAATTGCCAGTTTGCACCTGTGTCTGGCACAGGCATAAAAATAGAGCCTTGTGCGTCAATCTTTTCTATTCATATTTTGTAATAAATGGTGTTTTGAATTTTGCTGGCTCACATTTTGAAAGTTGAGCATGTATAAGTGCTTGAGAAATAAGGTAAACTTATTATAATGGCCACTCTCAAGCTCAGTCACTTCAGTTATGTGTAATAGTTGGCTTTATCTTTGGGTTTTCACAAATAGCTTCCTAAAGGCAATAATGTTGGCCATATCACCAGTGCTACACCCAGTTTTACATGGTTAAGGACATGGTCTGCCCTGCATTTTCCCATAGACGTTTTACCTTCTTCTAATGAGATGCACAAGCCACGTTTGTCCCATATCATGACGGCCTGGATCATGGCTCATGTGACTGAAAATAAGAGCCTTTATGGAAGTCCACAAAAAGTGGGCAACATTTTGAGACTGTGTGAGACGGAAATATTTTACCAACAACTGGCACCATTTAACAACATTAGCAACAACTCTTTTTTTCATGACTGTTTGTTCCTTCATTCGCTGTCAGTCATATGACAATTTAGTAGAGCTGACATGAGTACAAGATGTGTGTTAATGCCAGATGTAAAGGAGGCCTCTGAAAATACACAAGTGAAGAGTGAGGCTGGGTTCACACATGACTGTGAGACAACTAACAAAATGTCCAAGGAACAAGTGCCCTGGATTGTTTTAAAATTTGCCGAGATGACCCTGAAAATGTTGAGTGCCAGCTCTGCCAAAGGAATGATTTGCCGACTCACCAGAAAAATGCAAGGAGGTTGCAAGCCAGTGCCTTGTGTAGACTAAACCATTTTAATTGGACCAGTGTAATTTGCTAAGACAGTATTTAGACAGACTACCAATGTTAGAAACGAATACTTATCCCTGCCCCCTCACAAGGAACACATGACCTAACAATAATAAAACCCAACCGAGATAACAGAAAGCAAGTCATGTCTGATAGCATGACTTTATGACTTAGATTGGTAAAAAAAAAAAAAGGTCTGACCATAGATATAGAATAATGAATAATCTTTATCTACTGTGTACACCCTGCTATAGCAAGTGAAAATGAGACAGAAGACATGAGGGCTTCCCCTATCAGGGAAGGGGAATGTTTCAAAATGTTAATAAAACAAGACTAAGTAAAATCTAGTATATGGCTGGACCATGTAGGGTCAATGTTAGAAATTGTGACCAATTTGTTAGAGGGGTGTCAGTGGTACTGTCTGGATATTAAATGTTCATCTGCAATTTTCTGTAGTGGTCCCAGTAATATCTGTTAAAGTGTAGCATGGTTAAGCTATGTTAGAGTAAATAAAAAAATGTTTTTTAAGTTATAAATGCAGTTGTAAGAACAATACTTTCTCCTCTTATCTTGGGATGTGGGATTTGAAAGAGAACTAAATTTAATTGTAAGTATAACTATTCTATAATTATCTGTTAACTCCCCCTCCTCTTTCACCTGTTTCTATCTGCAGATGCCTCTTGTTTATCTAAGAATCACTCGGTATGGACAGGCGAATTCACCAAGAATGGAGTGTAGCCTCTATTGGTACCATGAATTGCGCATCACTAGCCACCGCTATCTGCCCCATCTCAAGGTCCAATTCAAAAATTCTAAAATACATGCAAATAGCAACAGTGCACCGAGACATGAGTTGCTTAGCGGCACAGTTAGGGGTGCATTTCACCCTTTGCGGGTGCTTTGATAATCACAGTTTCTTTTTGTGGTATTTGTGCAGGTTTAACAGCCCCAAAAGCTTTGCAATCCTTTTGGGAATTCGTTATTGGGTGTTTCGTCAGAGTGGCTGTTATTTTAAGTGATTTAACTGTGCACTCTACCTCATGCCTCTCAAGGCTCAGCTGAACAATCGTGCAACTTCAGTGACAATGTTGGGCACCTGATCCAGCGGCCCAATCACGTCAAACATGATCACTCAGTCAGTAACTCTAAAAGAAGATCACTCAATCAGTCACTCTAAAACATGACCACTCAGTCAGTCATTCTAAAACATGATCACTCAGTCAGTAACTCTAAAACATGATCACTCAGTCAGTAACAAAACATGATCAGTCAGCCAGTCAGTCAGTCACAGTCAGAGACATTCGCATTCGTAGGGCCATAAAATGTTCCAACTCCCCCATGGAATTCGACTCCCCTTGGAGTGAATGGGTTAAGTACAGTTAGGGTTAGAAGGCTATAACACCAGTGCAGCCAAAAAGGGGAACCAAGTAAGTAATACAATATCTGTCTTGTGCTGACAGCGAAAAATAAATAAATAAATAATAAAAAACTGAGAAAACTCTAGAAACTGGACCACAACGAATTAATGAGTGGATTACACTGGACGACAAAGATTTTGCTTCCTGAACACCTTTGGGTGGATTTTGTGGATTTTGGGCCGCTGATCACAAAAATCACCTTAAAATGCTCTTATCACAGGTTAGATGCTGGCAGACAGGCTATAAAAACTGCCCACATTTACAGGTGCTGTTTGGATGCATGTTGATGCACATGTTCTTCAGGAAATAGCATAGTGAGTATACTTAACAATAGGCTTTATTATCTTCAAGAAGATTTAATACAGCAGGACTGTTCCGTCAATGTTGCAACAGCAGCAATATATTCTGTTATCTGTGGCGAGTATACGCGTAAGGCTCAAAGACACACCATGACTGCACTTATTAAGAAAGCCTATGAGCTCGACTTCGGATGTGAAATTGGTGACCAAGAGAAACCCTGGGCTCCTCACATTTTTTGTGCAACATGTGCAGTCAACCTGAGAGCTTGGCCCAGAGGTACTCGGAAGTCAATGCCATTTGCAGTCCCAATGATATGGCAAGAACAAGGATCGCGTGACAGACTGCTGCTTTTGTCTGACCAATATTTTATCTGGCTTCTCCACTAAAAATAAGAAAACTATTGAATACCCCAATCTACCTTCAGCCATGAGACCAGTGACACATGATGACAGTTTGCCAGTACAGAAGCCAACAGAGACATGGAGACTAGATAAGGCAGATGAAGATGCCACAAAGCATGAACAAGATGTGGGAAAACAACAATGATCCAGATGTTGTACCCTTTATGCCTAGTCATCCTCATCTGATAACACAGTCAGAATTAAATGACTTTTTCTGCTTCCGGTGTGGGAAGATGGCGGCGCAAATTCATGTTTGCAGTGGCCTCACCCAGTACAGATGTGGGAAGATGGCAGGGCGAATTCACGTTTGCGGCGGCCTCACCCAGTATCAACCATGCAGTGTCTTTGTCCATGTCTGCGTCTAAGTTTGTCTTCATTTGAACCTTTTATGCCTGGTTATCCTTATCTGATAACACAGCCAGAATTAAATGACCTGGTCAGGGACTTAGATTTGTCAAAAGCTAAAGCAGAACTACTTCGTTCAAGATTGCAAGGATGGGGTTTGCTGTCACCAGGTTTAAAAATGTCTATCTTCTGGAACCATCAAGAACATTTGACAAACTTCTTTACGCAGGTTGACAAACCTTGTTTCTGCACTGACATTGATGGATTGTTCATGGCTTTGGGTTGTGTGCATGACCCACAACAATAGCGTCTTTTTATTGATTTGTCAAAGTTAAGCCTGAAAGCTGTCCTGTTACACAATGGCAATGTCCACCCTTCAGTACCCTGTGGCTATTCAGTACACATGAAAGAAACCTACAATAACATGGAACTGTTGTTGAAACACATACAGTACAACAATTACGACTGGAACATCTGTGGTGATCTAAAAGTATTGGCACCGCTACTAGGAATGCAGCTCGGATGTACAAAGTACTGTTGTTTCCTTTGTGAATGGGACAGCCATGCTAAACAGTCACATTGCATTAAAAAGAACTGGCCACTCCGTAAGCATTTCGTTCCAGGGCAGAAAAGTGAACAAAGAAGGTGATGGATTTCGCTATTTGAGACAGAGGTTTCCAAGAATAACTGTTGCCAAGATTAAGGAAGGCATTTTTGTCGGTCCAACAAATCACTCCCTGTCATCAGTGACAGGGAGTTAAAAGATCTGCTAGTGGGGCCAGAGAAAACAGCATGGAAGGCATTTAAGGATGTTGTTGAGAATTTTCTTGGCAACTACAGAGCACCAAACTACACTGAGCTGCTTGACAACATGCTTAAAGCACACAAAACCATGAAGTGTAACATGTCATTGAAAATTCATTTTCTGCATTCACACTTGGACTTCTTCCCTGCTGATCTTGGTGCACTCAGTGACGAACACGGTGAAAGGTTTCGCCAGGACACTGCAACCATGGAAAAGAGGTATCAGGGCAACTGGAATCCATCAGTGCTGGCCAATTATTGTTGGACACTTGACACGAGAGGCACCAGATGCTGAGTACAAAAGAAAATCAGCTCCAAAACATTTTAAGCTCAGTTGAACTAACGCAATGTGTCAGCATCATTATGCGATTATTAATTCATTCATTATCCAAGCTGCTTATCCCAACTGGGGTCACGGGGTCGCCGAGAGGGCCTCCGCTCCTCACGGGATTATCCCCCCCCATCCCCCCCCCAGCGGATCACCTCAGCTGCCGCCTAGCAGCTAACTTAGAACTGGTGCAGGCCAGAGGAATCTGTTCAATTAAAACAAAGCATCGCCAAGGCCTGCGGCGAGTATTGACGCGATGTGATTTCTGCCCAGTGTTCTGAATGTCAAAGTGAAGAAATTCAGTGAAGCGCGGGTAAACGGTGGGAGTAACTACAACTCTCTTAAGGTAGCCAAATGCCTCGTCATCTAATTATGCGATTAAACCTGTTAAATTAAATGAAAGTTATTTTAATGCTTCTCCAAATTCCTACATGATACAGCAAATCTGAAATTATTTTTGTGTTCAGCTTGACATTGTCTACCATAATCTCAATTTTTTTTTTCAGGAAGCAAAATGCTTGAAAAATTTTGTTGTCCTGGCTCTATATATCCCTGTTCTTTACACTAATAAAGGGGATATTTGACAGGAGAACACAATTGTCAGTTGGCTGGAGTGGCCACTGAAGCTGCTCTGCCATATATGTATATGCACTGGATATAAATAGTCTACACACCCTTGTTAAAATGACTAAATGGTTAAAATGGTTTTTGTGATGTAAAAAAACGAATCCAAGATAAATCGTCTCAGAATGTTTCCCACTTGTTTTTTTGTTGTTTTTTTTTAAATGACAACCTATAAAAATAAAGTGAAAAACAATCAGATACATGGGGGGGATACAACACTTGCCATAATGTTGTGGATAAAGTGAGGGACATCATTATGGAGAGGGATGAAACAATGGTCACTTATGGTGTTACGTCTCTCTTCACATGTGTTCCTGTTGATGAAACAGTGGAGATAGCCCATATGAAATTACAAGATGACCCCACCCTTAGCAATAGAACCACCCTTAACATTGACTAAGTGTGTCTGCTCCTGAAGCTGTCTTCAGTCCATGTACTTCACATACAGGGGGCAGTACTATAGGCAGAAACATGGGTGTGTTATGGGTTCCACAGTTTCACCTATAGTGGCCAACTTGTATTTGAAGGAAGTGGAAAAGAGGGTTCTGATGTCATGTCCAGGGACACCACCTAGCCATTGGTTCAGACATGTGGATGACGCCTGGGTTCAAATTAAATCTCAGGATGTACCACATTTCACTGACCACATTAACTCTGTGGACAGCCACATCAAGTTCACCAGGGGGGATATGAAAAATGACAGGTTAGGCTTCTTAGACTGAAATTGCAATTGAGGAGGGAGGACATTTGATTGCTGATGTTTACTGTAAACCAACACATACTGATCAGCACTTAAGGTTTGACTCTCATCATCCACTGGAGAACAAACTAGGAGCCATCAGGAAGTTGTACCACCAAGCTGACAATGTTCCCACCATCACAGCAGCCAAGGGGATAAATCCCACATTAAGCAGGCCCCTGGGTAAGTGTGGTTATCCTAACTGGGCATTTGCCAAAGCCAGAAAGACACCCAGTGTACTGGCTGATCGAAGAGAGGAGAAAGACAACAGCTGTCTAAGTGTAAACCAGTGGTGATTCGGTATGTTGCGGGAGTGTCAGAACAGTTGACGCATATTTTCCAAACACCGTGTCTTGGTTTCTTTCAAACTCCAAAACACTGCGTCGGAAATTGGTCCACCCCAAAAACCAGGTCCCCAGGCACAAACAGAGCAATATAGTGTGTGCTGTTAAGAGCCAGGAGGATTGCCATGACTTGTACATCAAGGAAACCATACAAACACTGGCGAAGAGGATGGAACAACATAGAAGAGCTACCTTGTTGGATATGTGACTCATCAGACATCCCACCAGATTTTCAGTACCCTTACAGAGTCAAAGTAAGGGCAAGCCTCATACATACCGACAGCTCAAGGGAAATTTTTGAAGCGATGGGAGTCCCGGACTCTATCCTCTCCATCAGTTCATCCATTTATTCCATGAGCATGTCATCTACGTTTTGATTCAGCAAGTGGATTTCCCTAAAAAGAGGGAAATAGCACAAATAAATTTCCCCCCAAAAAAATATTAGTATGAAGGATTCAAATGTACAATGAAAAAAAATATATATCTAAAGCAAAATATCGGGAGAGGGGGGGTTGTCACACTAATACTTCTTCTGCCATCAAGAGCCTGCCATGAGCTTTTTTCTACACAAACAATTTTCTACTTAGCTACTTTCAATGTGTCTGTCACTAGAAAAACAACATTCTGAAGTTAAAGCTTGGCGTAATTCATTAGTCACTTAGTAGAATACTTAAAAAAAGACCACAGTACTAGTTACTACCATGCCCATATTTACCATGAACCATTAGAAAGATTATTATTAATCAATACATTTTTGGGGTTTTAAGTGAATTTACATGAATAACACAACACAGTCCACGTGTAGTCTTTATGTATGTATGGTGTGACATTCTCTCGCTTAACATTACGTGCTCTGTGGTATTACACTTGGGTTTTTTTTTCTGTAACATTACCTTCAGAATCTATATTTTATAAGACAACCATCCTCTGCCCATGGTTCGAATTACATGACCCTGGTTTTTCTCTCCAGTTGAGTTTGTTTTCCTGCAATAATCTTGTCGCTAATCATCATAGGCCAAGGTATTCAGAGGCCATGCTAGCTGATGTAAGCTGGCTAATAAGACTGTTAGCAAGCTTGGTTCTGTGTTGTCAACTGATGTTTGCTAGCTAGCTAGTATGTGGTAACTACATTTTTACTTTCCTAAAAGGTAAATAATAAGCCAGGTTTATCTTACCTCCAAATATAATTACTTGTTATGGCCATGCTCATTGGTGACCATGCTTGTGTCCTTGACCTCGGACTGCTGCTTCTCAGTGTAATGTTAGGTACTTCTATAGCGTTTCTATGGGAGAGATCTCGAGATATGTCTTTTGATCAAATATTAGATCTGCTACAACTGGACCCATATTTTCTGTCATTATTTCTGTCTTTGTCCAAGGCAGAGATCGCAGCACTATATGGTGATAGTGACAGATGCATTGCTGCGGCTAGCACACTTGTTGCTTTGTAAAAAGAAAAGAAAAAAAAGGCTAGGAGCTAAATGTCTGTAATGAATTAGAATCAAATATGTCCAGCTTTCAAAAACTGCCGCTAATCACCAACTTCAGACATAGCACAGATTTTACCCAGAGTGAATATCATAAAAATCTGGGATTTTTTTTTTTCGTGACAAGTTACAGTACAAATCAGTTGCCCTGGAGTCCTCCTTTCCAACTATATCCCTGTTGCAGGCCTAGAAACCTAAGGTGAAAATTTCCATTCTAAAACATGCTGACATTCAGTGGTAGCGTATTCTGTCAATTTACAGTATAATCACATATCAGCCAAAAAGCCATTGAAATATATAGGAGAGTATTCCCACTTTCTCCTTACATATTAGTGATCTACCCATCTAGGTCACTGTATGCCTACCTCCTCAACAACCACTATACCACTGCTGACATCGCCAACATTTGTCAACATACTATAGGGAGGGATAGTGAAAACATTCATTCTCTAGTGGTTGGATTCCTAATGGAGAAGAACTGCCATTCAAAAAAAGATTGTAAATCCATGCCAGCAAAGTTATTGAACTCACAGAATTTTTTTGGACATATAAAAAAATGAACAATGAAGTAAAAAAAAAAAACCTGATCCATAATTTTCTGTTTTTGTAAAAATCAAAAACATAACATTTCATTTATCAAATGGCCTACAGGTATAGCCATTCTTTGATTACATCACTGGGCAATATCTACTAAAACTTTCGGCTGCTCCCGTAAGGGGTCGCCACAGCGGATCATCCGTTTCTATCTCTTCCTGTCCTCTGCATCTTCCTTTGTCATGCCAGCCACCGACATGTCGTCCCTCACCACATCCATAAACCTCCTCTTTGGCCGTCCTCTTTTCCTCTTCCCTGGCAGCTCCATATTCAGCATCCTTCTCCCAATAAACCCAGCATCTCTCCTCCACACATGTCTAAGCCATCTCAGTCTTGCCTCTATTGCTTTGTCTCCAAACTGACCAACCTGAGCTGTCCCTCTAATATACTCATTCCTAATCCTGTCCTTCTTCATCATTCCCAATGAAAATCTTAACATCTTCACCTCTGCTGCCTCAAGCTCCACCTCCTCTCTTTTCGTCAGTACCACCATCTCCACACCATACAACATACTAGCTGGTCTAGCAAACATCTTGTAAACCTTCCCTTTAACTCTTGCTGGTACCCTTCTTTCACAAATCACTCCTGACACTCTTCTCCACCCACTCCACCCTGCCTGCACTCTCTTCTTCACCTCTCTCCTGAACTCCCCGTTACTTTGAACAGTTGACCCCAAGTATTTAAACTCAAATGCCTTTGTCACCTCTACTCCTTGCATCCTCACCATTCCACTGTCCTCCCTCTCATTCTTGCATATGTATTCCGTCTTGCTCCTACTGACTTTCATTCCTCTTCTCTCCAGTGCATACCTCCACCTCTCCAGACTCTCCTCAACCGGCACCCTACTCTCGCTACAGATCACAATGTCATCCACAAACATCATAGTCCACCGAGACTCCTGCCTGATCTCGTCCATCAACCTGTCCATCACCACTGCAAACAAGAAAGAGCTCAGAGCCGATCCTTGATGTAATCCCACCTCCACCTTGAACCCATCTGTCATTCCAACCGCACACCTCACCACTGTCACACTTCCCTCATACATATCCTGCACCACTCCTATATACTTCTATGCAACTCCTGACTTCCTCATACAATACCACACCTCCTCTCTTGGCACCCTATCATATGCTTTATCTAAATCAACAAAAACACAGTGTAACTCCTTCTGGCCTTCTCTATACTTCTCCATCAACATTCTCAAAGCAAACATAAACATCACATCTGTAGTGCTCTTTCATGGCATGAAACCATACTGCTGCTCGCGAATCATCACCCCTTCTTTTAGCCTAGCTTCTATTACTCTTTCTCATATCTTCATGCTGTGGCTGATTAACTTTATTCCTCTGTAGCTTATTACAAAGGTGTTAGATGTATTACAGATATTGCCTGCATATTTGCTTATTATGCAATTCAATATACTGTGCGTCATATGGGACGGGTCACACCATTCTGAGAAAGATGGGAGCACCTTTTGCGGCTTCCCAAAGCTCAATTCTAATCTAATAGGTGCAGCTGCCTTAACATGGCCGTGTAGCCCTATTTAAAAAGAATTAAAGTCATTTCTCTCTGAAGAAGGATCACAACCACCAGAGGACAACTCTTATCGCTTTCCCTCCCCATACGCCCATTTCACGCCGCGGCCATCTTGGATTTTTTAAAAAACCAAGCGGTGGGAACTTAGCCACGCCCCCTTCTTACTTCATTGAAAACACTGCTGGAAGCAACATGTACTGCTGTGTACCATCCTGCAACTCCTATCAAAGAAGGGAAAGAGATAAATCCTTGACGTTTCACCGCTTCCCCAAACGCCTGCACACCCATAAGGCATGGGTGGTGAAAATTAAGAGGGATACAGGGCCACATTTTCAGGTAACTACCAATACCTTCACCTAGCAACGTTGTTAGCTAGCTTTCTGGTCTAACTGCAACCATAACAGTTAACATGTTGCTGACAGTAACGTCAGATATCATTTGTCATTATAGATCACAGACAACACCAGGGTGTGCTCAAAGCACTTCACCGAGGACTGTTTTCGCAAGACGTTTCTTGGGCTGACAAAACTGAAACCCGGAACTCAACCTACGCCGAGGAGGTAGCTAAGATTACTAACTTTACTAGCAGACAAACATCACGGTAGGTCATGCAGAGCTATAATAACGTTAGCTGAATGTTGTCATGAAAATGATTTTAGGATGTTGATGAAATGAAACATAATACCTGCCATTAATAGCTTGTATTTTTAGGGTTCCTGTTCGTGGTGGTCAACCTGCTGGGGAGGTGACACCCGAGTCAGCAGATGAGTGAGTAACGTTTACAGTTGTGCACTCATGTTTACAACTAAATTCCACATTAAGATGCCATATGGCTAAATGTTTACTCCTCCTGCTATTATTGCAACAGACATTATGTACATGTAGGCCTACTGTATGCATTGAGCTGCAGAGGTTGCATGTACATTTAACGTTACTGTATGCATTGAGCTGCAGAGGTTGCACCATGTACAGCCAGTTAAATAATATTGGGGTGACCAGTTTCACTGTGACTAAAACATTAGAAGGGAGACAGAAGTTTGACGTTGAAAAATGTTTGCTCCTGTTTGTAGTCGCATTGGTGACTTAATAGCGGAAGAAGATGAAGAGGAACATGAGGGAGATAGGTGAGTTGTTACTGTCAGTACAATACAATTTTTCAAACGTACATTACTGCATTGTATAATACATATATATATACTCACCGGCCACTTTATTAGGCACACCTGTCCAACTGCTCGTCAACGCAAATTTCTAATCAGCCAATCACATGGCAGCAACTCAATGCATTTAGGCATGTAGACATGGTCAAGACGATCTGCTGCAGTTCAAACCGAGCATCAGAATGGGGAAGAAAGGTGATTTAAGTGCCTTTGAACATGGCATGGTTGTTGGTGCCAGACGGGCTGGTCTGAGTATTTCAGAAACTGCTGATCTACTGGGATTTTCACGCACAACCATCTCTAGGGTTTACAGAGAATGGTCCGAAAAAGAGAAAATATCCAGTGAGCGGCAGTTCTGTGGGCGAAAATGCCTTGTTGATGCCAGAGGTCAGAGGAGAATGGCCAGACTGGTTCGAGCTGATAGAAAGGCAACAGTAACTCAAATAACCACTCATTACAACCGAGGTATGCAGAAGAGCATCTCTGAACGCACAACACGTCGAACCTTGAGGCAGATGGGCTACAGCAGCAGAAGACCACACCGGGTGCCACTCCTGTCAGCTAAGAACAGGAAACGGAGGCTACAATTCGCACAGGCTCACCAAAATTGGACAATAGAAGATTGGAAAAACGTTGCCTGGTCTGATGAGTCTCGATTTCTGCTGCGACATTCGGATGGTAGGGTCAGAATTTGGCGTCAATAACATGAAAGCATGGATCCATCCTGCCTTGTATCAACGGTTCAGGCTGCTGGTGGTGGTGTAATGGTGTGGGGGATATTTTCTTGGCACACTTTGGGCCCCTTAGTACCAATTGAGCATCGTGTCAATGCCACAGCCTACCTGAGTATTGTTGCTGACCATGTCCATCCCTTTATGACCACAGTGTTCCCATCTTCTGATGGCTACTTCCAGCAGGATAATGCGCCATGTCATAAAGCTTGAATCATCTCAGACTGGTTTCTTGAACATGACAATGAGTTCACTGTACTCAAATGGCCTCCACAGTCACCAGATCTCAATCCAATAGAGCACCTTTGGGATGTGGTGGACCGGGAGATTCGCATCATGGATGTGCAGCTGACAAATCTGCAGCAACTGCGTGATGCTATCATGTCAATATGGACCAAACTCTCTGAGGAATGTTTCCAGTACCTTGTTGAATCTATGCCACGAAGGATTAAGGCAGTTCTGAAGGCAAAAGGGGGTCCAACCCAGTACTAGCAAGGTGTACCTAATAAAGTGGCCAGTGAGTGTGTATATATATATATATATATATATATATATATATATATATATATATATATATATATATATATATATATATATTCAATAGTGGATAGCTCTGTTCTGACACATCATCTTGATAACAGGAAAATGTGTGGATTTATATTGCTTCCCACATGTATGACATATCCTCATGTGTCCAGTGAGGTTTGGGCGACTCTACCTGATCATGACTACGACGTGAAGCTCCTTTCTGTGGAAGACCAGCTTGACGCAGTAAAGAAACGCATTGCTTTCCTGGAGGACGAAAATAAAAAGCTGAAAAGTGAGCGTTTTGGTCTAGAACGCTTCCAGTGTGCGCCCAATCTGATCAGGTTTTACACTGGTTTTAAGGATTACCACACCCTCAAAGCACTCTTCCTAGCTTTACAGCCTACTGCAGAGTCCATGGTGCGATGGACTTGTAACCCTGTGGTTAAATTATAGGCCTTAGATATATTATATTGCACTAGATAAGAGTTTGGCCTAGGTCTGTTATTTTGTATACTTTTTGAATATGAATATATTATATTGTTGATATTGTTCTGCAAAACAGTTGTTTACCAATGTGAAATGCATTTACTTTATTGTTGAAAACTTACCATTGTTGTGATTGGTTGGCTGTGGAGAGAATAACTTACCTTGAATGTGATTGGTTGAGAGGGCAGCGGGGAACGTCAGCACGAGCAGACTGGACTGGGAGAAAGAGGTCACCCGCCCCTGGTGTGAGCAACGGAGCAGTTTGATGTCGAGTTGTTATATGCTATTTTGCGGTGAGAGAAATGTAATTGAAGTTTAGTGAACAGTGATGTGTGCGGGTGTCTGACCGAGACCCATCCCGGGAACTGTTTGTGTGGACTGGGGAGACAAACTGACTACTCGTCAGTCCCATATGTGGACCCAGCGGCGTTACGGAGCGAGCTAGCCAGTCGGTGTTCGTTGTTAGCACAGCAAGACGGACGAATGGACTGGATACGGTGAAGGGCTCTCCCCACAGTGAGTCGGGCCGTCTTCTAGTTTAGCGAAGTAACGTTATCAGTTACAGTGTAGTGGTGTGTTCATGCGACCATCGAGGAACGCAGAAGGAGTCGTCTGTTGCCGTGTTGTGTTGCCGAGGCGAGCGCACGGTTCGACCGTGAGATGGTGCTAACGGCTAACTAGCCAGTTAGCTAGGATGGCTGCCGGCCTGACGTTCGCTGCTGCACTGAGACGAAGAGGAGCATTCATTGTGAGTACAAGCCGGATGTGCGGGCTTCCAAGGGGAGCAAAGAGGGCTGTTTAGGGTCCCAACGTACCCGATAAAGAAACAGGCCTGCCAGTGGGGGTTGACTTTCTTTTATTTTATTGCCGGCTTAGTTATAGGGTTATTGAGCTGTATGCTAATGTGTTAGTCTGATTAATTTGTGTATATTTGAATGCAGATGCTTGTTAGCCATTGAGGCTTATCACTTTCATTCATTCTAATAATTATTACTCATAATACATTTGTATATATAATTCTATGTACCTGTGTGAGTGTGGATTATTCATGTGTGTTTATTCCTGTGGTGTCTAGGCTATGGTAAGTGACATGTTGAGACAACCTTAAAGGGCTAGTCCACCATTTTAATATAAGTTACTCGGTGACACATTGAGGTGTCTAGACCATGTTAGATTGCCTTAAAGGGGTCATATGCCATATTTGAGCGCCTTAAAGGGGTAGTCAACCTTTTTAGTTGGAGTTACCAGATGACACTGTAAGACATTTAGAGCCTTTAGAACATACTTTAAACACATAAAAAGCGAAGTTACCATACTTTAATAGTTTATTGGATACCGAGTTATATAGAGAACTCGGGAGCGTTGTCCTTGACAGTTAAAAGGGATAGATAGCGCTACAGACTCAAATGCAAAGGAACAGCCATAACCTAGAACACATTTCTGTGTCTGGCTTCCATGCGGAGCATTTATCGCTGATTGATCAGTTTTTCCTGTTCTTGTGCCATGTGAGGCAGGGCTTTTTTGCTCTGGATTTATCTGTACGATTTAATGCAGGGGTCGGGAACCTTTTTGACTGGGAGAGCCATAAAAGCCAAATATTTCTAAATATATTTCATTGAGAGCCATATAGTATTTTAACGTATAATAAATTAAATATGTCTTACTTTTAATGCGACTTCTGGTGCTGCATGGTTTTGCTGATGGCCTTGTAGTCTGGTTCATACGTGGTGAGGTTGAGCTTCATGCAGGCGTTGAGGCTTCCATCAGTTAAACGTGAGCGTAGGTTGGTCTTAATGTTCCTCATATGCGAGAAAGACTGTTCACATGCATATGTAGAGCCAAACATGGTCAATACGGCAATACTCACACGCTGCATTGTGTGGTATGTCACAGGAAGCTCGTTCCAAGTTTTAAGAATCAGCTGGTCTTCAGGTTGAAGATTTTTAATTTCTGTCCACTTGTGTTCCCTCGCCAGCTCTGCTCGCTGTCGCGCAAGACTTTCCAACTCTCCATTAAGTGACTTGAACTTACTCATCCACATGTCTGATGCCTTCAGGTCAGCAACTTCCAGCTCAAAGTCTCCGATAGAGACCCCGGGGATGCATGTCAGGTCGATTTTGTCCACTGCACACTCATGTGGATGAGTGATGAACTTGAAAAGACCAGTGCGCGCACGAAATTCTCCAAAACGTGCTTTGAATGACTGCAGGAGATTGAACGTAAAGCCAGCTAGCTGCTGGAGATCCAGATGTTGAGTGGAGTCACTTGCTAAGCAAGCATCTCTAAATTGTTGCAGTCTTTCAAAGTGCAGAAGACGACCTGTTTCAATGTCCCTGAGAAAGACTTCCAGCTTGCTTTCAAATGCAAACACTGCTTGTTGAAGGGATGAGATTGTATTTCCAATACCTTGCATTTTCACATTGAGCTGGTTCAGATGGCCAGTTATGTCCACGAGATAGTGAAACTGCAGGAGCCAGTCAGTGTTGTCTAGGTCAGGATGCTTGACGCCTTTCATTTCAAGAAAAGTCCGGATTTCACTCAGGCAAGCTGCAAAACGGCTGAGCACCTTCCCCCTTGACAACCAACGCACGTTGCTGTGTAAAAGCAGACCGGGATAATGATTCCCAACTTCTTCTAACAGAGCTTTAAACTGGCGATCATTTAAAGCTCGGGCAACAATAAAGTTGACCACTCGAATGACCAGAGACATCACCTCGCCAAGCTCCTGGCCACACGTCTGAGCGCAAAGCGCCTCCTGGTGCAGGATGCAATGAAAACTTAGGATGGCTCTCTTTTCATGTTCACGGAGAAGCGCTACAAATCCTTTGTTCTTCCCCAACATACAGGGTGCACCATCAGTACAGACAGAAATAAGTTTATCCATATGTAGTTTTTTTCTTTAGCAAACTCCATGAAAGACGTGAATAAATCCTCTCCTCTTGTTGTCCCTTTCATTGGCAAAACAGCCAAGCTTTCCTCACGCAGTGTGTCACCTGCAGCATACCTGGCAATGATACTGCACTGAGATAGATGGCTAACGTCTGTTGACTCATCTAACGCGAGAGAAAAGTATGTCCCGGCGTTTATGTCCTTAATTTGTGTTTCCTCGACTTGATTTGCCATCATGATGCTACGATCGTGCACAGTTCTTGCTGACAGGGGCATGTCTTTTATTCGTTTGATTATCTTGTCTTTATTTGGGAAGTCATCAAACAGTTCATTGGCCACATCAAGCATGAATGTTTTGGCATACTCGCCATCTGTGAATGACTTTCCATTCCTTACTATTGCCAAAGCCCCCGCAAAGCTAGCGGAATTCCCGTCACCTTGCTTGGTCCACACACGTAGTTGCTGCTGACTCGTCTGCACTCTCCGCTGTAGCTCCTCGCATGCCCTTTTCCTGCTGTCCCTCGCTGGATATTTCGATGCAAATGAAGCATGGTGCGTATCGAAGTGCCGCTTTATATTTGACCGTTTCATCGATGCAATTTTATCATTGCATATTAGACATACCGCAGATCCTGCTCTCTCCACAAATGCAAATTCCTCTGTCCACGCAGCCTGGAATGCACGGTAATCATCGTCTTTTTTTCTTTTCGCCATCTTTTCCGTTACAAGGGTTGAAGCGGATAAACTAGTTGGCTATCTGATAAAATTGATTTCTTCACCTTTACAATGACCCGGACATGCTCGCGAGCCATTGGTTCCCGACCCGACCCACGGGTGACCCGTGACCCGTGAAATTTATCTTCAAAACTAATTTCTGTTTACTTTAAAATGACACAGTATTACTAAGAAATATCACAAGTATTTTAAAATCAGTTCCAAACTGATTTTTTTGAAAAAAAAATAATTTTCAACTCAAAATTGTCTGGGAGCCATATGCCGTCACCGGAAGAGCCATATATGGCTCGCGAGCCATAGGTTCCCGACCGCTGATTTAATGTGTCACCGGCCACAGTTAGCAGGAACTGTACGACGTGGGCCAACTATTTGCTCTTTATGTTAGGGACCCTCCCAATATGGCCTAGTAGAGCAGCAGTAGACGAGCTAATGCCACCAGTATTCAGGGAATTCTACCTAAACACAAGAGTGATACTAGACTGCACAGAGATCCGCATCGAGACAGCTAGTTGGAAGGTTTTGAACACCATGACATACTCCCATTATAAAAGTAACACTACACTGAAATCCCTAATTGGGATCACTCCCTCAGGGTCAGTTAGCCTGGTAAGTAATCTATACACAGAATGTATTTCTGATAAGGAGATAACTAAGAGGTCAGGTGTTCTGGACCTCTTAGAGTCAGGTGATGAGGTCATGGCTGATAAGGGCTTCCTTATCAAAGACTGCTCGATGAAATAGATGTAAAACTTTTCATCCCTGCATTTTTAGGCCCAAGTGGACAGTTTAGCTGTGATGAGCTCACAGACACACAGAGTATTGCTGGCTTGAGAATACACGTCGAACGGTCAATAAGACGCATAAAGGAGTACCACATTTTTGATGGAGTCATACTCCTTTCACTAAGTGGAACAGTCAACCAACTGTGGACTATGTGTGCTCTCCTAACACAATTTCAGGGACCACTGTTTTAAACCTTTGTTAAATTCAGCTGACAAGAAAATAGTGCACACAAACCTTAGATAGATTGAAACATATTTAACTTCATTTCAGTACAGTCCCATTTTTTAGCCCACACCTTGAGATGAGCAATCACTATCTTAGTTTAGTAAACAATTGATGATTTGAGTTGGTAGCGAGTTCCAGTTTATTGCTACAACAGAATGACAGTTGACCCAACATATTTTAGTTTAAAATGAACCAACATTTTTTTAAAGTTAAAGGACAAAGAATGAAAATATTGAAGATGGGCCAATCTAATGTATAAATATTGAATGTACAGTATAAAAATGAAATGTATCTTATTTTTTATTTTATTGTGGTTAAACAGCTTCTTTGAATACAGCCCTGTGTGTGTGTCTCTCCTCACTGGCACAGGAGAGGCAGAAAGTACTCGAAAAAGAAAAGATCCAGCTTAGTTTTCATATTGTGGTAAATGACGGTAGGTGCTCGAGGTTGGTAGTTCATACCATGTTTGCTGCTGGCCCCAGCTGCATTGATTTGCGATTGAGTAAGAAGGGGGTGTGGCTACGTTCCCACCACTTGGTTTTTTTTAAATCCAAGATGGCCACGGCGTGAAATGGGCGTATAGAGCTGAAATATGACCGCCCACTTTTCAACAGCCTGGGTTCCAGAAGTAAAATGTCTTATCAATTATTTACATGGACATTTCAGAAAATCCCTAAGTAGAGAGTTCTCTTTGTATATTAATTTCAATCCTCCAGATAGTAAAAATATCCAGGAGATGTTTAAATCTACTCACTGGACGTTAGTTTTCGGTTTCTATCAGGACACCAATCCCAGATGCAGTCACAGTGAAAACAGTTTTCTGCGCCAAACACAACACCCCGGTGTTTTATTAA
This sequence comes from Lampris incognitus, assembly GCF_029633865.1. NCBI lineage: Eukaryota > Metazoa > Chordata > Actinopteri > Lampriformes > Lampridae > Lampris > Lampris incognitus. The sequence continues at coordinate 95,746,078 of NC_079212.1, read as the reverse complement.
ACCAGGAGTGTATTCCAGAAAACAGAAAGAGGAAAACTCTGGGTTTTCCGTTCCAGAAAGAGAGGTAACTCAAACAACCCAGAGTTTGAGTTACCTCTCTTTTGAGAGGGCCTGAAAGCCTCTCTCAACAGCTCCTGCACAACCTCTCCTGTAATTCCCACGATGTCCAAAAACTTTCTCGCTGCATCTACCCCTATCTCTATTCTCTTGGATTTCCTTTCTGCCTCAGCTGCACAGTTCATCGCCATGGACAGAAATGCGAATAACTTAATTTTGTCCTTACAAAGCAGCTTCCTCGTGGCTTGGCCTTGTCTTAGACTTTATTCTCATGACTTCCATCTCTTTCTTTCTCCTTGGACAGTCAGTCTGCAGACAGTCTGCTTGCCATGCCTCATGACTCCCCCCCCCCCACACTGATTACACTTGGGTTCTTTTCCACAGTTTCTACCGCTGCACGTCTCATCTCCACATTTACCACATACCCCCAAATCACGTCTACACACAAGCGAGCTGTGTCCAGATTTCCAACAATGTCTGCAATGAAATGAATGGGTTTGGGAACAAAATGCCTGGATAACTGATGTGATTTGTCAGGCAGGATTTCTTATTCAAAATGCAACATAACAGGTTTTGTTTCATACCTTTCTCCGTCACCCACCCCGAACATTCTGTGACTGTCAACAACTCTGTTACATTCTTTAAATCTACTTGCATCAACCGCAAACGGAACTTCATCATCAACACCCTTTACTAGAACTCTTCTATTAACTATGAAGCATGACACTTGGTAACCATCTAACTCATATCTCCAGTGCCTTCTTCGTAGGTGTTTGTGACATACATCCAACAATGATCAATCCACTTCTTTTAACATAAACTAAGTTGACATCGCGAAGTTTGTCCTCAATACAACTCGCAACTTCGTGTTTTTTCCGATAGAACTCCAAACCTGACCTTGCTCCTAAGTGATTTTATTCCAGCCAAGAGGATTTCTCTTTCATTCTCACTATCATCACTATAACTTGAAATTTCTTCTTTTTCCTTCCTAATTTCTTCTTTCAAACTCATCCCCCTACATCTTACGATCAAGCACCCACCGCGATCTGCTGTATCTGTTAAACGCTTTTAACGCTGCCATGCCAATAACATCCCTTCCTTGGCAGTTCCCCCAACAGGCCACCCTAGCCCAGTCCCAGGAAAGTTGGGTGGAAAGGGAAAAGGATCACACCTGGTTCACCTATCTGTTACTGATATCATGTTCAGTGTGCACTAGAAGAATGCATATTCTGAACAGCTGTCCCCACTCAGGTCCTCTTTCAAAAAGTGGTGTGGCACAACCAACGGGACAAATGAGGCTTCTCCACCCAACATCAGAACTGTAGAAGCCTTCCTGTGTATGTCAAAATGTCTTCAAACTGAAAGCTACCATCCAGTGTATAGATTTAAACCTCTGCTAGATATGTAAGGAGTTTTAGACATTGAACTGATCCAACCAGTTATGACATGAATCATGGCCTTATAACAGTTGATCTGAACAAAAGAAGCATGTTACAGGTCTGCTAAAAACACCTGATATAATTAAGAGCCGACTGGTTGAGTAAGTACAAGCAGGCCTTCCTATGCAGGGTTACAATGAAAAACTATAGGGCTGGAGGGCCGTGAGGGCTGGATCGGGAAATACTGCCATAAAAAAACTGTGAATGATGTCATTAGCCCTACTCGCACGGGACTTTTATTATATAGGGATATCCAGCAATTCATAATTATTGCAGAGTTTATCAGCAATTCTTATCCTATGCGAATCTGCCACGTCTGTAATCCGTCAAGTAAAGATTCCAGTGTAAATTATCTACTATGGTTTTGTGAAGACGGAGGTCCCCTGACAGACTACAACGGACAGTTAGGTCTGCAGGGAAAACCATTGGTGCCAACCTGCCCTCCATTCAGGACTTTTACAACTCCAGACTCAGGAAACAGGCAGGCAACATCACTGCAGACCCATCACACCCTGTTGACAACCTCTTCATACTCCTCCCCTCCAGCAGGCGCTACAGAGCACTGTACCCCAAAACAACGAGATATAAAAAGTTTCTTTCTGCGGGCTGTCATTCAAATGACTGCTTAACACTGCCAAATAAATTCATTTATTGGTCCGTGGTGGTGTACTGGTCTAAGCATCGGCTTTGTGTCGATGCAGTTGCCCACTGGGGACCGGGGTTCGCGCCCCGGTCTCATCAGATCCGACTATGGCCGAACTTGATGAAGCAGCAATAATTGGCAACACTGTCTTCGGGAGGGGGGCGGAGTCGGCTTGTGTTCGTCACATGAATGCGTCTCTGTGTGTGTCGGAAAAAGCAGTGGTTCGGCCTGGAGTCGCCTTGTCACGAAAGTGGCGAGGCATCTCCTTCGAGACTGCCGGCCGGGAGAGATGCAGTTGGCGAACGCATACAGTACGAGGGTGGGTGTTTGAACTAAAATAGGGATCGATTGGCCACTAAATTGGGAGAAAAAGGGAAAAAATCAGAAATTCTAAAATAAAAAATTACTTTGTATATACTGTACTGCACATTGTACGCATACTGGTATGCTCTATCATGTCCATCTACCTCAGGCATGTAAGTAACCTGCTAACATCTATTTCAGCATCTGATATATTCTCTTCACCATTGCACTTTATCACCTCTTATTTTGCCTGTATAAGTCATTCCTTGTGTATATATCTAAAGATTGTTGTGTTGTAGTGTTGTTATTCTATGTTAAGTACACCGAGACAGCCATGAAACCGGAGTCAAATTCCATAGTGAAACCTACATGGCCATTAAACATGATTCTGATTGTGATATTAATCCCCCGTGAATTGACCGCTCAGTCAGGTAAAATGGCGAACCATGGGAGGTGCTATGACACCTCAGCTGTGGGAACCTCATACATGGGGATCAGAAATCACACGAAGTTACATCACTGTGGGAAGGGAAGTGATGTAATATTGGGGGGGGGGTTATGAAAGAAGAAAATGACAAGTGTGGGGAGCCAAGTTGGCGGCGTAGTGTTCGGTCTACTGCAGAACCCGCTCTGTCTTGAAAACTTTTTAAAAGCAACAAAACGAACTTTCACGATAAAAAAATTGAAGCCACATATGATGGCAAAAGATCTGGGCTCAGATAAGAGAAAAATTACGACTCCCAGTTCTTCTCCATCCAAACGTTTTGGCAAGAGACAAAACATGGAAACCGACGCCGCAGAAAACATCATTGCTACGCTCAAGATGGCTATCAAAGAGCAAGGAGTTAGTAGCATTGGGAAAAGTATCAGTGACCTGCAGGTTACTGTTAACTGTATTTCTGAAGATCTCAAGGAGCTGAAAGGAAAGTTGACGCACACCGAAGCGAGAGTGAGTAAAGCAGAGGAAAAAATCCAAAATTTGGAAAGCAAGGTGCTGGAGCTGTCACGATACAAACGAAGATGGAATCTGCGACTCCACGGGCTAACTGAGGAAGACGGAGAAGACGTTCGCAGAAAGGTAATTGAAATCTGCCAAAACATGGCTCCTGACCACCGAGAGACATTCCCGGAGGTACTCGACTCAGTGCACAGGCTTGGGCAAAGACGTGAGTCTTCAGCGGCACCACTGCCCCGTGTAGTAATCATTAAATTCACTATGAGGCATTTTCGAGACATTATCTGGAAGACGGCGAAACGATCCGACTATTTGACGACCAGGAAGATGCGCTTTAAGGAAGACCTTTCTCCCGAGGACCGAGAGAGGCGCAACCTATTGTGGCCGCAGGTTGAGAAAGCACGAGAGGAGGGGAAGGTTGCATACTTCGTGGGAGCCCGTGCGTTTGTGAACAGAAAGGAGATTCACTGAAGGGCCTTTCATCATGTAAGCTAATATGACTCAGGAGTTATTTTTCCTTATTCGTTTTCTAACTATACAATATGCTGTTGTTGCTAAAAACACTTATTATGTAATGACAGAGTAGTTCTGTTCTCTCTGTAATTTACACACTTTTTCTCAGGGTGAAAAGTTAGTTATTCAAAATTTCATCTTTATCTTTTGTTTCTTTCAATGCTCGAGGATTAAGGGACAATACCAAAAGGAAAGCACTGCTATTATATGCTAAAAGCCTGAATACTGATTTTTGTTTGATACAATAATCTCATTCTGAACCTAATGACATTAGATTCTGGAAATCCCAATGGGGAGAGGACTTGTGGATGTCTCATGGCACAAACCACTCAGCAGGAACCCTGACTTTGAAACACAAGTTTAAAGGGAAAGTTATCTCTTCACAGACAGATCCAAACGGTCACTTTATTTTGTTGGTTATTTCATTTAATGACCAGGTATTTTTTATTGGGAAACGTTTATGGTTATAACAACAAACAGGAGAATATTACCTTAATGCATTCAGTAAATGCAAAAATTGATTCTATAATAAGTAAATTTGCAGATCTAAAGATCATATTCGGAGGAGACTGGAATCATTCAATTAATGATATGTTAGATAGATGGCCAAATAAAAGTAATACAAATAATAGTTATTTGTTAGATTTATAAATGAAACAGATCTGATTGATATTTGGAGGTATAAGAATCCTACAGTTAAAGAATTTATGTGGAAGAACAAGTCAGGGTCATTACAGTCTCGTATTGACTGTTGGTTGATTTCTGATCCATTATCTGAGCATGTCTCTTCAGTTAAAATGTTACCAACACCCTTGACGGATCATAAAACTATCTTTTTGGAGCTGTATATGTCTACCAGTCATCAAACTAAAAGAGTCAACTCATATTGGAAATTAAATAATTCTCTTTTATTGAATGAATCTTTGGTAAAGGAGATCAAAATAAAAATAGATGAATGCTGGGATAGGGCATGTGCTGAAAATATGTATGGCAAAAATTGGGAGTTCATGAAATTTGAATTAAGGTCCCTTATAATGAAAAGAGGAGCTGAAATAGTTAAAAACAGAAAAAAGAAGAATCAGAAATGATCTCTGAAATTATTGCTTTATCATCACAGCCACTTGAAAATTTATCAGAGGATAACAAGAACAGACTTCAAATTCTACAATTAAAATGAGATAATCTATATATTCACAAGGCAAAAGGAGCCTTTGTGCGCTCTAGGAGGAGATGGCTTGAGGAAGGAGAGCAAAACTCTAGCTATTTCTTCAAATTAGAGAAACATAATACACTTTGCAGCATGACCAAACTCTGTTCAGATGGTGTCATCACACAAGACCCTAAAAGGATTTCTGAGACATGTGAACTATTTTATAAATAATTATATAAGTCTAAACTGTCAACAAATGACATGGAAAGTTTCTTCAACTCTTAAGGTAATATTGAGAGCATCAGCAATGCTAATAAAGATTTGTGTGATGCCCCCATCACAACATTGGATGTTGAGGATGCTATTAAAAAAATGAAACTCAATAAGAGTCCTGGGAATGACGTATTAACCTCAGAGTTATATAAATGTTTCTCCAAGGACTTATCACGCTTTTTACATAAAGTATATATAGAAAGCATTGCTAATGAAAAGCTCCCTCCTTCATTGTCTCAGGGGTTGATCACTTTGATTCCCAAACCGCAAAAAGACTATTTGTTGTTAGATAATTGGAGACCTATTTCACTCTTGAACAATGACTACAAGATAATTGCTATGTGTTTGGCTAAAAAATTGAAAAGTACACTTAATGACATTATTGATGAAACAGTCTGGTTTCATGACTGGTAGACATATAACAAACAACATAAGACTGGTGATTGATATCTTGGATCATTCAGAATTAATTACAGATAACAGCTTCATTCTTTTTTTAGATTTTTATAAAGCTTTTGATTCCATTGAACACAAATTCATATTTAAAGCACTTGACATTTTTGGTTTTGGGAATATGTTTAAAAAATCTGTCAAAACGTTATATGCAGGTGCAAATAGTTCAATCAAACTCCCATATGGCACTACTAAAAGATTTAACTTAAATCGTGGAATCCGTCAAGGTTGTCCGATCTCGGCATATCTCTTCCTTCTTCCTATGCAATTACTCTCAGTGATGTATTGGGTCTCTCTATTGTTGGCAGAACACTGTCTATCACCCAACTTGCAGATGATACAACACTTTTTTTAAAGGATAAATTTCAAGTTAATAAAGCAATCAAAGTCATTAACTCTTTCTCAATGGCCTCCGGCCTTAAACTGAACATTTCAAAATGTGAGCTTCTTCCTGTTAATAGTTGCACAGATACTATTATTTCTGGGATCCCTGTGAAGCATAAGGTTAAATATCTTGGTATTATAATTGAAAAAGACCACAGCTCCAGACTATCTGAAAATTTTAATCCACTTATAGCTTCAGTCCAACAGAGGTTTAACCTTTGGCTTCAAAGAGATTTGTCTATTACTGGAAGATCCTTGGTAGCTAACGTTGAAGGCCTCTCCAGACTTATATATGCAGCTATGGCACTTGATGTCTCAAAAGACATATGCACTAAAATTGACAGAATATTATTTGAATTTATCTGGAAAAAAAGAATACATTATATTAAGAAGAATGTCATGATAAATAAGTTATGTTCTGGTGGGATTAATTCTTTAGACTTCACCTCCTTAAACCCTTCTTTTAAAGTCAAATGGATCAAACTTTTCTTAAAAAATCCCAACTCAATCTGGAATTTTATTACTGCCCATATATTTAATTCACTTGGAGGAATGCATTTTCTCTTAAGGTGCAATTACAATATTTATAAATTACCGATAAAACTGTCCAACTTTCATAGTCAACTTTTGTTATCCTGGTCAATGATGTACTCACACAATTTTTCTCCCCATAAATATTTCATTTGGAACAATCAAGATATTAGGTTTAAGAACAAATCTTTATATATTAAGAGATGGGTTGATAATAAAATTTTACTTGTTAGTCAATTACTGAATGGCAATGGTCAGCTTTTCACTTATGAAGAATTTCTTTCTGTATATGGTTTCCCTGTTACACCAAGAGAATATTCTATTGTATTTGATGCAATACCAGATGGAGTTAGAAGGTTATTGTTGTCTACTCCTAAAGGTAAAAGTTGTACTATTCCAGGTTTAACTCCTGAAGACATATATATTGGTAACTTGTGTCCTTTATTAAGTGATAAAGCCACTAATCAATGCGTTAGAAATATTATTCAGAGAGACATTGTTTCTAAACCTGCAGCCATTTTCTACTGGAATAATATTTATAATGACATAGATTGGAGGAACACTTGGATTTTATCACGAAAATATTGTATTACAAATAAGGTACGAGAAGTTACATTTAAACTGCTTCACAGATGTTATCCAGTCAAGTCCCTTCTTGTAAAATACAAGATTAATATTGACACACTCTGTTCCTTTTGTGGCAATGTGGATGAAACCATATGTCATTTATTTTGGGATTGTACCTACTCTCATGTTTTTTGGATTGATCTAAATAATCTCATAAATAACAAAATTGACTCTTCTTGTAAACTGGACATCCAACATGAGGAAATAAGTTCAGAAAAAATGTATATTATCAACCTTCTATTAATATTTGCTAAATTTCATATTCATTGTACCAAATTTGCACACCAGCGTCCAAACATTAGTGTATTCAAAGCACTTCTTTCATCCTATTTAGAATCTTTAAAAGAATGTATGAATCCTAAAGCCAGCAAAACCAGAAGACTATGTGAAGAATATAATTTAACTTAAATCCTGTATCTCGAGCTTTTTTATTTTGTCTTTTCTTTTCTTTTTTTTATGGATATGTAAATTTTAATTTTGAAATAATTTATATTTTTGTAACTACTTTTTGTCCTATTGTGATGTAATATTTTCTTGTTTATATGTTTTATTCAATAAAAAAAAGAAAAGAAAAAAAAGACAATGACAAGTGTGCTTGAAAGCAACTGCCAAATTTGTCAAACAGATACGGTATAAAAGTAACATTTTATTTGACGTGGATGGATGGATGGATTTTATATAGCCTAACCACCTATGTCAGAATGTGAGCAATAACTTAAAAACTTATTTAGGGTGGCAGTATTTTGACAGTAAATTTACTGTTAGGCTTAAGGTTAATGTTAACTTGAATGCTAAGGTTAACTTACGCTAATGTTAAACCAAACAAGATCGGCCACTTGCCATCGCTTTCATTGGTCCTTCATTTGCGAGTGCCGTCTACCACTAGTGAGTGTTAACAGCTTCTCAAATGAATGTGCGAGTTAGTCCTGAGACACAGCTGCATGGATAAAAACATGCTTTATGGGACTCTATAACCGAGAATATTCTTTAGTATTTTAGGTTCTGGAAGGAGTTAGGTCCACATATTCTCAAGCTCAATTAATCACTAAGGCCACTAGGGTCACAACCCTATAATTTTTTTTAGAAGCCAGCTACTGTAGCCATAAGGCTAAGTAATGCTGTTTGGACATTTTGGTTGAACATGAAGCAATCAAAACAATTTCTTCACGTGTGATCCAATGATGTCGCTCAATAATAACATAATAATAACACGAAGAGAATAAAACCCCATTTTCAAAAAATAGAAGTCATGTCTGTTGCATTTGATAAATTTCTATCTAGTATGGACACAGTCATAACAATCAGCAAATAAACCCTAAAACTGCTAAAAATTGATTTTGTGAAATTCACCGATTAACACCCATTAATTTTACAACTACTTCACCCGCAGTGGACACTTTCAGAGTGATGTATCTTTCGTTCATGCTGAAGTACCTTTAGGTAAACCTTGGTAATGTAAATTATGTAATGCAGCGTTGGTTAATGCTTTGACTGAGCAGTGCAAGTACAGTTAACTCATTCTGAGACCTCAGTATGGATATTCACTGTGTTAACCTAGACACTACATTGTGTAGCTCACGTGTTTTAGAAATCCCTATCCATTGCTCTTAATGCTATACAAAAATAATTGTATCTTGTATTTATATCTTTTATTTGCTGCCAGAGTTTAAGTGGTCTACTAAGGTCTAAAATACTCGGTTCAAATTTAGTAGTCGCTAGGTTTTACTTACTTTTAACTTGATTGCAGGCATTTTACATCATTTGTTTTGGGTCACTGCCATAAAGTTCTTTTTATGGATATTTAGGTGCCACATGTCTCTTCTTTTTTTTTGTTGCATCTTACTATTTAATACTGTGAAAGGGCTGTAGTCTTTCACACACCTGTTTGATGTTGTGTTTGTGCTTCATTGGTCTGATACTGATATATATCTGTACAGTAGCCACTGGAATGTCCTTGTTACAGCGACAACTAATGAGTATTACTACCGCAGCAACAGCCAGCACTCTGTTGGGGAGGGAGTCAACTAAAAGAAGGCATCACAGTAGGATCTACAAGGTAGCGCAGATCCCTTTTAAACCATTCTTTTTTGGGTCTACATCTTGAAAATTTGTTTCATTCTCATTCTCACGACAAATGTCTATTAAGTTTGCTATGTTGTGTGTCTTTTTAGAAAGATAATGTTGATCCCCCCTCGCTTTCAAATGGTCATGAAAACTCTCCCGGGGGAATCATCAGCATAAACAATCAGCAACTGCATTGAAAAATTCTGGTTCCTTGAAAAAAAAGTTAAAGGTACAAGATTGTGACCATAACAAGTCATGTAAGAGTCCCAGTGTGCTTTCCAGGATCTCGCATAGTGAAAACTGAACTCGCGAGATAGGCTGGCTTTGCGAGGCTATGAACTCCTGCTGATAATGTCCAAATTCCAATCCTGCCACTTTGGGAGGTCTGCCAATCACCACGTAGAAGCTGGGCTTCCAGGCAGGATGAAAGTACATTTATGCAAGTCTTCTGTCCAATAAATGTTCGGAATTCTTTTTCTGATACAGAAGCCCCTATGATACTCTCATTGACTCCCATTCAAACCCAAATTAACCTGTTGTCCAATAAATGTTGATCTTTGTTCCAGTTTACTTTTTGTCCATCCCACCCAGGACACCATCTGTTTGAACTGCTGCCCTCGGGCAGACGTTACAGGACAATAAGAGCTCGGACAAACAGACTAAAGAACAGCTTCTATCCCCGAGCCATAACCGCACTAAATGCTGCTAAGTCTTGAGTCCTGACTTTTTGTGCAATATGTTGGTGTCCACTAGAATGTAGAAATAAATGTGTGTTTTATGATTTTTATTCTTTTTATATTGATCTTTGCACTGATAAGAACTGCACTTTCAAATTTTGTTGTACTTGTACAATGACAAATAAAGTTCTATTCTATTCTTTAAAGTTCTATTCTGTTCTATTCTACTCTACTTGACTCTGCCATAGGATACCAATGAAGCTCGGCTTCAATAGTTCTATGGGCTGTGCTTCCATGGACAAATTCATGTAGACTTACCTGTCTACTGAAAACAGATCAGCTCAGCACAATAGTGCAGTGAGATAGTGTGTATATTTTACAGTTTTTATTCACTTAACTATTGAATTACACCATTAGTGATGAGTAATATAGATGTATTGTTAAACATTTCATTGGCACATTTTTTTAAATCAAATTTTGAGGGAGGCCGTGTTTCCAATGTAGTCTTAAACCATGCGCCCCTGCTGTCATGACCCTAATGTCAGATCAAGTCTCCATAGTTATTCTTCTGGAAACCATGCAGGGGCGGACTGGCAAAAAAAAGCAGCCTGGGAATTTGCTGTCAAGCGGCCCCTATTTGATCTGCCAAATTCGAACTAACACAATGTATTTGTCATTCAACGAATCACTAACTCAAAAACAACAACAACAACACCTCAATTTCTATTGTTTGTGTTAGGCTTCTATGTAAAACAATGGAACTAATTTTCCAAGGTTTTCCTCCCCATGTTTGTGTGTACAGAAAGCAAAAATTCAAAGTTGGAGCAATGAATTACGTTTAAACTCTATTGTTCAGTGGCACTGGCTGGATGTCACACACACCTGTCTCCATAGAGGGTCCCTGCAAAAACTTTCTCAAAACTTTCCCTGTCTGACTCAGGTCCATCTATTTGTTAAAATTACATAAAACAGACATCATATGGACTGTCTGACATCAGCATCAAATATTGTAGTATTCATTAAATTCATGATGAATAGTCCAGCACAGACATGGGCAAATACATATGAGGTGTATTATGCAACATACTTGCCATTCGTTCTATTTCTTGTAATTCAACAATAAATAACGTGAATGAAGTAGTCCAAGTTGATCACATGAATGATGTATTGTGCTCTAATTCAATTCACAGTCACACAACAATATTCAATAATGCACTCTAATTGGATCTGTGCTGGTTCCTGCTCCCTCCTCCTCCATCCTTCCCCTTGTTCATAGCTATGTTCACATGTTTGTTTAGATTTTAAAGTATTTCAGCAAATCATTGTTATTGCTGGGCTGGCTATCAAATATCATATGCCTTATAGGCTATAATGCGAAAAGAATTGATGAGTAGTCTAGAAGAAAATGATCAAATTTACACGTTTATTTTACCCATTTACTGTCCAAGTTGATGACCTTTTTTTTTAAACACTTGAGAGAAAATTTGCATAAACTTCTCTGAACGTTTGTAGTACACTGAGTCTGACTAGTTAAACCTTGGAAATAGTCAAACCTAGCACTGAAACCCCAGGGGTAACAAAAACATGGTCTTTAGTTTGTTTTTGTTGCTGGAGGGAGCAGGTGCTCTGTCATGCTTACATGCATGACAAAGCACCTGCTCCCTCCTCTTTTATGTTTCTGCCTCTTCGCCACCGTCCTCATCATCACCTGCAGACTGCTTAAATATATCCGTTATCTTAGCACACTTTCTGGTGTCAGCCAGCAAAGCCCCCCCTCTTTCTCTCTCTTTCTATCAATGTTTCGGCAACGAGTGCTACACACTTTCAATGAGTGCTGGGTACTTTCAGTTGTGATGGCAACAGCTACCTGCTATTACGGATTGCACCAGCAGTGTCGCTGCAGCTAAAATGACCTACTGAGTATACGCATAATGCCGAAGTAGGGGAAAAACAGACCGGCCGTCACGAGGACACCTGTCGACCGGGAAAATTCACGAACTTCCGGATGGCCAGTCCGCGAACAGCAGACATGTTGGAGCCGTCTAAGACAGCGGTTTTCAAAGTGGGGGCCGCGGCCCCGTAGGGAGCCGCCAGGGGACGTCAAGGGGGCCTCAGCAAATTGGAGGGAAAATGCTAAAAAAAAAAAATTTGAAAAATAAATTGAATTATTATGTATATTATGATCAAATATATTTTATAACAAAAAAATGCTTATAATGGAAAACAGAAATATTCAATATAATGGAAGGATTAAAATTTGAAGTACAAATGTCATTATTATTGCATTAACAAAAGTACGGAAATATATTCTTTTTTTTTCTTCTTTTTAACATTTGCCGTAGTATTGTCAATGGGTTTTTAAAGACATCTTGCAAAAAGGGGGGCCCCGGCCAGAAGCTAATGCTATTTGGGGGGCCTTGGCATGGAAGAGTTTGGGAACCCCTGGTCTAAGACAATTTTTTTAAGCAGTCACAAATTTTCTAACATCATGAAAAGCTTAAAAGAATATTTCAGACTCCACAACACATCAGAACCATTGCATACAAATGAAAAGACAGATGAGAAGAGGGCCCTTCACCAAAGAAACCCTGGTAAAAAAATAAACAAGCTGAGTAGTCGGCCTAGGGTCGATAACTTCTATGTAAAAGGGACAGAGGCAAGTAACAATGGGAATGATACTGACAAATTTACCGTCAAAAAATACAGGTTGAACTACACTTGGCTGAAATTGTTATCTAAAAATAATCTAAATTTTTTTTTTGCATGAATTCAGCTGTCTAATGTCCTTTTTCGTGTGTCTACTGTAATTATTTTGAAAAGCAATGAGAACATGCTTGTGAGGATGTAAATTGAATACTTCATGTTGCATTAACATTACAATACACAAAAATGTGGTTAGACTTTGCCCCCGAGCATTTTAACTTGGGGTAGTATATTTGCTCCTTAAAAACAGGTCAGCATAGAGCCCTGCATTATCATGCCTCTTAGATGAATTCTAATCAGTAAAATTGCATGTGGCTGAAAATGTTATCTAAAAAAAATGTTGCATGAATTCAGCTGTCTAATGTCCTTTTTCATGTCTATTGTAATTATTTTGAAAAGTGATGAGAACATGCTTGTGAGGATGTGAATTTAATACGTTATGTTGCATTAACATGCAACATATGCTAAAATATGGTTAGACTGTGCCCTTATTTTTCTGACTTTGCCCCCAAACATTTTGACTTGAGGTATATTTGCACCTAAAAAAAACACGTCAGCATAGAGCCCTGCATAATTATGCCTCTTAGATTAATTCTAATCAGTAAAATATTCCAATCAAATTATGACCAAAAGCTATCCTTGTAATCTATTGCATAGGTTTTTGGGGGGGGGGGGTTAGCAACAAATATTCCTATCAAAATGCGAAGCACATACACCTTCATATATTTTTCAAGTCAAAATAGAGAACATGTATATATCCCCAGGCTGTGGTCAGCCTAGTTAAAAAGACTGGGCCTATTCTTCCCAAAAAGTGGGCGGTTTTATTCCGAGCACTGGATACCTTATGGAAGCCAGCCTTTGACCTACTATGGTTACAAATGCATTATATTTATAGCATACTAAAACTTGTTATTTAATGGAATGCTCATCAAATATTGGCTATGTCAGGCTTAAAAATATCATATGGTCATGCCTGAACTTATTTTGTTCCTAAGGTAGCTGCTGCTTGGTTTCACTGAATAAACTTTAATTGGACTTTTTGAAACTTGAGATTTTTGGGGTAGGTCGAATGACCCACCTGAAACCCCCTTGGCGACAGCCATGCATCATCATACGCAGCATGAGGTCATATTTGGTGACTGTGTGTGTATGTAGCACTGCATAGCAGTAAAATATTCAAATCAAAATAAGACCAAAAGCTAGATTTGTATTCAATACTGCACCTTATTTGTTGATTCAAAACATAACGCTGATATGCCACAGACAGGGTTAGTATTATGGTCAAATGACTGGGGCCATAAAATGTACAGCTTGAGGTCATTGTAATTATAACCCATATGAAACATTTAATCTATCTTAACATTGTATATTACTTGAAGGCAAATGCTATCACAATATTGGTCCGGACACAGTTCATATCAACAAAACCCTTAATATGCTGAAAATGTGATCCAGATTCTTCTAATTAGAAGAAAAACACATCCATCTGAGATATACCTAGACTCATATCAAGGTTGTTTAGTCACACTTTGACATTAGAGTTATGTTAACAATCACATGACCTTGCAGGAAATAGTAAACATAAATGGCCAAGTGTCACTCGGAAATTCAAGAATCTCACTTACCTCCCCCATTTTTATAACACAAATAGGGGAACCTCCAGAGATTTCCAAGTCCAACTAAGGTCCCTGCTACCGCGAGCAGGAACTCCAACTTGTTGGCCCACTGGCCACGGTCCAATAAAAGTTGGCCCTTCTTCACCAGACTGTTATCTTGACAAGGTGCCTCGTCGTTGTTTCCTTTAGGGAATTCCCTTGTCATGTTGAGAAACACAGTAACTAAAATTAAAAGGCAGCAAAATGAGAACTGTACTTAAAATGTCCCTTTACCTCATGTACAGAAGCAGGACAAAGAGACCTAGATCCTTTCTTCTCTCCAAGTTAAGCATAGAGATAAAACTAAAACTGCTCAGCTGACCACTGTTTGGCACCGATAGGCAGCTGTATTTATTTATTGTTAAACCGAAGCAGGCAGGATTATCAGGAGTGGAACGTTTTGTGCCAGCAAGCGGCTATTAAACACGGCTTTCATTACTGTTGTATAGTTCAGAATGACAGCAATCGTTACTAAATTGGACAGAATAAATGCAGTGTACTTACCCCTCCATGACAAAGTTGCCTTCCCCAAGAGTTGTCTGCCCCAACAATAAATTGATCAGTATTCTTCTCAGCCAGGTTTCACCCAAGGATCTCTACAAAGGCAAGATGTCATCTGCAGACCATGAACAAGAAACAAACTCTAGCTTGTTTTTTTTGTGTGTGTGTTTTTTTCTCCTTGTGCCTTTCTGAGGAATGCTATTTCTTCTTTCAAACCAGCCTGTATTTCCTATAGACCAACAAGGACATTGGCTGGTTGGTGTGTGACAAAGCTCTAGGGTATGACATATCCTTGCTGTATTTTTCCACTGAGACATGTAGTTAGTTGCTTTAACCACTGAGATTGGCACAGTTGCTAACAACTAAACCAAATCAGCTGAGCCGTCTCTGCTATGGCACAGCTTCCAATTGGGCTTCTGTTATTTTGTAATTGAGAACTCACAGGACTGGTTATTGATTGTAGAATACAATTCCACCCCGTTGTCGAAAACAATTTATAATCTTGGTAAACTTATGCTGGATATTTCTGAACCACATAATGTACATCATTTTTTTCAGGAGCTTACTTCACTGAGAAGGTAACGGTAGTAAGCCGGGGTGACACAAACAGTGAGTTCTGTTATGAAATGACTGGTTTCATTATTGGATACAAGAAAAGCCTTGCCTAAGCAAAAAAATGGGAAGTCAAGAAAACCTTGTTTTGAGTTTGTAGGGAAACTTATGTGGGTCTAGAACACGGGCGTCAAAACTACTTGCACTGTCAAGCAGATTGTGGTGTTTGAAGTGAATCCCCCCCCCCCCCGGGGGAAAAACTAGAAAATGTACATGATCAGATTTCAAAAGGTATCTTGAATGTCCAGGGAGAAATTCAACGCTCAAACGACACACTGTCGCGCAAGTTTCACGATGTCACCTCTTGTCCCGCCGTCCTGTGTTCTGTTACAACAAAATGAATTATTGAGTAGAAGTTTACTTAAGATCCTCGGGGACTTGGATTACTGAAACCAAATGAAATAGAAACAATAAAAGCTCTGCTTTATTTGTGAGGTTCCTCTTTTGATACAGTAATTCAACCATAAAACAAGACAGACATACCAACACAAGACAAGACACCTATGTAAGGCATGTATTTACAGTTTGCTGGAAAGTTTCTATCACTAACAAGGACCATGCTCTCTGTACATCAAATCATTGAAACTGGTTACACACAGGCAGACACCAAGAGCATGCCGAAAAGAAGTTCATATTCATCTGCAAAGCAATTCGACGTGAACCACGTGACTCGATGTGTAAGAAAAATAGGCTACAATGATTTTTCACTTGGAAAGTTAATCCGTCTCGGTCAGCAGAGGAAGGCTGCACAGACCAAAATCAAAAACGGCTTTGCGGAAAACTATTTCTTCAACAATTAAGACTTTTGAGATGTAATTGTCCTGCTTAGGGTGGTGCTTTTCTCAGGTGCTGGTTAGTGTAGGCGGGATTACCCCCAAAAAGATGACATGTGTTCAACTGCAAACTGAAAGGCTACGTCACCTTTTCACGTTCAGTCATCTTTATTGTCTCTTCAGAACAACAGTAAATACATTGACACAAAGCTGTGTTTCAACGCCCGGACCGGTCAGATTTGATCGTCGCCTAGCAACAGGTCAGACGCTTTACATAGGCCGTAATGATGGGAATTAAATCGCCGTTACACAAAATATCCTCACGTTTTTTTGTTTAGTTCTGGCTCCTCAAAAGTCCCGATATGTCTTATAAAAATGTTTTAGAAACCCCTTTAAAACATCTTGTAAATGTTGTAATGTTAAAAATTTGTACTTCGACTTGGAGAGGCAAGTAACTCCTGACAACCCGGCTTTCGAAAGCATCTGTAAACTGTCGACCAACTGAGCGAATCTGACGGGAACCGAAGCTGAGACACTTTTTGCCATAAAGTTTCTCATATTGCTCTAAGTAGAAACTAAGTTTATGAAAGTGATGATTTGCCTCTGAAGAATCTCCAGTGTGCTGGGCAACACTTTCACTGGCTGGATTTGAAATATCAGAAATATTTTACAGTAACAGCTTTTGGAAAAATCCAATCGATACATTTTTTTCTCATTCAGGGTAACATTTACCAAATGGTATTGGGGATATGGTGAAATAAAGAATTAAAAAAAATAGCGTGCAAGCTTTCTTCCATGCTGAATGCATTTGTGATGGGAAGCGTTTCTTTCTGTGACCCAACATGTAAAGCAAAACTAGCTTTTTAAAGTCCCCTTAAGCGAGAGTGCTAGAAGACCTTCCCTGCATACCCATATATATATATATATATATATATATATATATATATATATATATACACACACCATGTATGGACATACAAAGTGATGTATACAAAAAATATTTGAAGAAACTCGGTTTTCAAATTTGAAATTGACAGGAAACTGCCACACTTCTTTCTGCCTCTCTCAGTAAAAACATTTAGCATGGTAAACCTTCAGCTATACATTCATATGACAACTAACCATATACCAGGAGTGAGCCGTTGCAGTGTCCCTTAATGACTGATTCATAATACCCGGGGTAACTGGTTAGTCCTGACTTCTGACATGGTCAGGGTAATTTGGCACTCATTCATCACATTGATGTATGGTTGTAAAACAAGGTAAATGTCACCTGTCTGCAGACAATTCCCAATTCATAAATACTACTTCTCACAGGCTCTTTAAGTTTGTGGAATGAATAAAGAATGCACATCAGCAACTATGAAACACTCATGAAAGACTGAACAAATCAAAAATATTTTTAAAAAAAAGAGGAAATACTTGAATTTCAGATACTCTCAATATCCATAAAAAGTGGTGTTTCTATACAACTTAGGGAGAAAATCAGATTTTACAACATCTCACCAACAACACCACACGGCGGTAACATACTGGGTCGGTTGTACAGTCATTAAAACGATGATGATGATGACAGTGTATGCATCTTTTGCAGACCATGTTGTGTAGTGTTTTCCCTATATACATTCACTGACCTTAGATGTAAGGGCAGGTTACAGATATGTTGACTAGTGAGCATCAACTCCTTTTGCTGCATTCTTTTCTGCTAAGTTTGCTTTTTTTTTCCCCCTATTGTTACCAGTTCTAAATTCATTAAAGATAATTGCTCAAAAATAAATAAATAAATAAAATGTTGTGCACATTCAAGTGGTAAGAATCTGTCATTTTCTTCACGATGCGCACCAGTCACGATGTTACCGTGACAGAAAGCTTCTGTGTTCCCTGGTTTATCCGCTTAGGAATATATACTGGATTACATCTTTACCACAAGCTCAAAACCTACTAACTTTTCAGTCACATACAATACATGGTCTGCTTAGTTACATCCCAAGTAACCTTTACAAGTGATGAATTATTCAATTAAGAGAAAAAAAAACTGCGCATAAATTTTCAAATACAGTATGACAAAACAACAACAGCACGGCTTTTCGAATGCAACGTGTGAAATCACAGACATAAGAAAAATGCCACTTCCGCCAACGCCTTCTCCCAACATCGCCGGCCCGAGTTGTAATTCTTTTATCAGGCCGCCCTCGTGTACAGCAGTGTAAATGCTACTTCAAGTTGATTATGAAAGGCACAGTGAGTCATATATATCTAGATGGGCATCGAGATATGCTTGTAAAATTTTACAGTTAACCCAAGGCAAGCCCTTTTTTTTTTTTTGTTTAAAACTCGTTGGCATTTCGGACGTAGTGGCAGGAGGAGTTTGTTCCTCATACTGTTGAACCTGACAGACCATCATACCGCTGCCGTACCCCCAGGCAGTCCCTCTACTGTGCCTGTCTGCTTTACGACTAAGGTATCAATGTTTAAAGTATTGGAAAAAACAAAAAAAATTTTTTAAAAAAAAACAAGACCTCAGATGACCAATAAATTCATCAGCAGTCATTTACAGCGTAACTAACTAGAAGGTAATGGTTAGTTACAGTAACTAGCTTATATCAGCTTCTCGGGTTCATATATTATCCTAGACAGTTTCAAAAATAAACAAGTCTTCTAAATATCTGTTGATTTCAATAGTATTAATCACTCTGTGAACATTAGCAAAGATTAAAAAAGTAAACTTTAAGTATGGTTTGCTGGCGACATTGTTTCAAGAGGAAAATTTGACCCCGCGTTGAATTACTCTCGGAATTTATTTGCCAATTTGCAGGTTCTTCTTTTATTATGAGACACACTAAATAGCTTAAAGAAATATTTAGCAAATCGCTGCAAATGAAATTTAATTTTGGATATTGACACTCGTCATCTATGGCACAGTTAAGAGCTTATACATACACTTACTTCAAGCAGGCAAACACTTTTTTTCCCTTTCATAGCTAAAAAAACAACAACATGTAACGAAAGTTGAATCATAAACACAGCACATGAAAATAATTCAATGCTCGTTCAAACAAGGGCAAAAACAGGCGGCTCGATACAGGGAGGCCACATCTTCCAAGAGTCGAGTATTAAAGTTTCGCACTTCACGCGTTTAGTCTGAAGCTCAATTTGGATCGACAAAAACAATATTCACCCATTATTGCAAAATGTAAACACCCTTGAAATGCATCATGAAAAAACATCTGCGAACGCAAAGTATTAAAACGAGCTGTAAGTCGGCCATTTTATCGTAGATGCATCCAACATTTTCAGAGACGGCCAAGTCCAAGTACAAGCTCTCACCTTTTAACCATGGGTCTGTGCGGCTGTCCACGGTCCTAATGGAACTTCCAATTCTGAGGTGATTTGTGAAACTAGTGTAACCTCGGTGTCTGATCACAAAACTCTCGAATAAATCCCTGGGTTGTGACCCGTCGGTGTCACCAGACCTTTGTCTTGAGGCGGTCGCAATCAAGAATTTACAGCCGGTTATTAACTTTTGTTCTCCCTAAACTAATCTGTCCAAACATATGAGCACATGTGACAACGAAAGGGACCGACAGTGAGGTTTCATGTTCAGAAGATGAGGAGGAAGAAGCACTATCAGAAGGTGACAGCTTGTACTTGAGATTTATGTTTATCTTTTGATGGCTCCAATGCCAAAAATGACCAACTTAAGCTGAATGCCACGGTATCACTTTTCATGAGAAATACATGTGTAGATGTGGAACACCTACATCTACTTCCATCGGTTGAAAAGTGACAGCTCGACAAGAACTGGAGCCCCCCCCCCCCCACGGGGGGGGCCTGGGCTTCTCTTAATTCATCTTGGTACAGCCCATTTGTCATGAGAGCAAGGCAATGGTACACGAAAGGTTCGCCGAATACAAGAGAATTAAATCTTAACGCCGTTTCTACAGCTCGGAGATAAGGATCTCTAAAGAAGGCGCCGATGCTACTGCAATACCAAACAACAAAGCAAAAGATCTGAAATGGTATAGACCCCAACAGATTTTTTTTTCAATCAAATAACTTACGTACACTACTGATAATATGTACATATAGCAGCATAAAACCACTTTAAATGTGATTACCCAAATACAAGAGTACCGTTTCTTTATCTCACTCAGAAATGGCTGTGATGGATGATGTGGAATGTGTTGGTTCTTTCACTTCGCTCTGCTTAACGGTGATAAGATGGATTGAGGAGCGTTACGTACCCTGTCCTTCAGCCTCCCGTCGTGTCATCACATTAAGTCCTACCGTCCTACGGTTTCTGACACATCCTAATGGCACAAAGATTTTACTCGTCATACAGTTAAGCTACTAAGTTTTGGCACTTCAAATGTAAATTCAGACTCTCTCTCGAAACAAAATGAGGAACATTTATAACAGTTAAACACCAGTATCCAGTGACGGCGCAGGGTGAAACTTTGGTCTCCGTATTACCAACTGGATCACAAAAAAGCTGGTTATCAAATTTCCAAAAGAAAAAATTATTGTAGATATGTAAATGACTGAGTGAACAAATAAATAAACAAATAAATAAATAAATACATTTCGAGATGAAAAATAATAAATATTTAAATAACGATGTCGAAAAAATAGCCTGGCAAAATCCCCGCTGCGCGATTTTGCGATTATTATCCTTTAAATAGACCTTCTTAACCTGATGGACTAATTATAGATTCGGCACATTTCGTGTGAGGCTATTACGTAATGCCACTTTTTGAGGTTATTGGTGTCTGCATCAAAGCATTGAAATAACGTACTATCTACAAAGCCGACTAAGAACGTTAATGAAAGGTTTGGCCCCATACTTCCGGTCTATCCGTATGGTTTCCTTGTAGCTTCAGCAAAGGTATGTCGCAACAAAGTATTTCAGTGGCCGAGGGTAAAAAGTGCAATGTGACGCTAGTCACAGGTCTGTAATTAGCCAACCGGATCGACTTCCTACAAGTCTGGAATGGTGAGTAGAAGGTGGGATCGAAGATGGCCTGCTACCCTCTCGCCCATCCAACGTGGGAAAGACGGGACAGAAGCAAGTTTAATCCTTGTGAACTGCTACGGATTTGGGATTTTAATAACGTCTACTCTGGATTACCGTCTGACTTGTGGATATCGCCACCTGTTGAGAATGCGACCACATTGATATATTTCTTCTTTTCTTTTTTTGCGGTCTATGCCTCAAACGTGGATTGGGGCTACATGTTTCTGAGATTACAATAAAGCGTACAATTCCATAGGATTGTGTGCAAAATGCTCCATAGTCGTGTATTAAGAAATATTAACGGTTTCTTTCCAAACCAGCCACAGGTGCTTGTAAAATGAGGTATGACTAGCGGCCAAAATCATGGGAGGATCCATTAACCTTTCTTTATTCCAACAACTGCTCAACAGCGTGGTGATGAGAAAAAAGTCACAGTTTTGGCTGTTGGATATAAGAGGAGAAAGGAGGGATGTTAATAAGAGAAAATTTGCATGTTTGTGGCCAATGTTACCAACGGGGGCGGGGAGGTAAAATGTAGAGAGAGCAACATTTACCAATGAAAAAGGGTTGGAAACCTCTTGACAAAAGTATGGGAATGACTAGTTCCGTTTTGAGGTCTCTGCTCGTCACAGCTAAGCTTGAGGATCGAAGTTCAATAAAGGTTTTATAGGGTTCATTCTTAAATCCAGCAAACATTTTTTGCAGTTGACACTGCAGATTACTCAACAGAGCTTTACACTACATCCAATAAATAACACACAATAAAATGGCAATTTCTCGCAACTCCTAAGAGCTTTGTCATTTCCTTTTGTATGCACATATAAGTTTATATAAGTTTCTAATTAGGTACCTGTACTGTATCAGTCACCTCAACAGCCGAACAGATTGGTTGACAGTGAAGGGTCCAGTGTGCTAAGATGAGGATAAGCCTGTCTGAGCAAGCTTTTTGTCCTCACTTGTATCCCTCCATTTACCATTGTTATTTGCTGTCTTCATCTCTCCTCCTCACCTTATACTTTTTACAGAGGCAGGTCTGTGCTGTTGTGGCGAGTCTTTCTGGAAGTCCCATCGTCCCTGGGAAGAGCTTTCTGCAGATTGGACATGGCAGCCGTCTTCTTCAGGTCGATAACCGCGTAGAACTCACTGCGCCGGGGTGCCGGTTGACCACATTTTTGGGGTGGTAGGCGCTGGGGCTGTGGTTGGGACTGGGCACCCCCACCGCTGTGGCCTTGGCAGGGTGGCTCCCCCTCCAAGTCCACCTGGATGTAGTTCAGCTGCCGGGATGGAGGCATATGGCCGTGCTCACAGCCTCCAACCCCCGCCCCTGACCGCCTGCGGAAATCAAAGCTAAATACTCGCCCACCTCTGTCAGACTGACATGCCTGCGGGTGTGGGGGGCAGGTATGTCGAAGCCGCGTTGACTGGACCTGCTCTGTGTTGACGTAGTTCTGAAGGGCGTCTCTGTGGATACCGCGGCTGTCCTGGTGATAACCATTGGGCGTCCCGGGACCCTCCGAGAACTCATACTCGTCAAAGTCTTCCTCTTCTTCCTCATACTCCTCTTCATCCTGCTCATCGTCCTCCTCCTCCTGCTCTTCGTCCCGCTGCAGAGCACTGTACTCCCACACTGGAGGCAGAGAGGGTAGGTTCTCGTAGTTGAGCAGAGCCGTTCGACGGTGACTTCCGCCCAGACCCCTCTCGCAAGGGTAGCCCTGTGGGGGTAGAGATGATGGGCCGTGGGGGTGTGGGTGGAGGAGGGAGTGAGTGTGGCTGTCCCCAGTGCTGCTGCTGCTGCTTGAACCCACGGACTGGGACACACTACTGGGACTTAGCCTCTGCTTTCGGCTGCTCCTGAGGCCATTGATGTTCTCATAAGTGAGCTGGCTGTTCTTGCAAACCTCTTGGTGTTCATGGCCTGCATGCCGGTGCATGAGGTGGTGGAAATGGTGATAGGAGTGTGAATTGCACATGTGCATAGAGGGGTCGTCGCTTTCCACTTCTGAACCTGTGGCTCCCTCTACTGGCTGATGGTTATGAGGATTGTGCCCGAACCTCTCCATTTCTCTCTCCCTTTCCAGTAGGTGGCGCTGTGCTGGCGTGGGTCCCAGCCTGAATTTGACCTCCTGCGAGGACGGCTGTAAGAACACCTGGGGATCTTTGTGTTCCTCTATGGGACAGCAGCGCAAGTTTGGTTGCGTACCTCCTTGGCCTCCGACGGGCATGGGTCCCCGCGCTGCCTCAGGAAATGAGCTTGTCCGCACCTCAGGTAGGGAGTGTACACAGTGACGCATAGAGAGATCTCCCTCCATACTAACAGTATTAACATAAGTGTGGGCCTGCGAGGCAAAAGAAACAGAGGTTTAGATTATTACCATGAATTAGCAACGGCACAGTGTGTTTAATATAGAAAAGCATGACAAGGACAAAGAAAAAGGAAGTAGTGTGCCTCCCTTACCTGGTCGTCTAAGCCCATGAGGCTGTGGCCATGATCATCGGCAAGAGAGAGTTGAGAGGAATCACCTCTGATTGGATAACCAGGGTATCCATTGGGGAAACCCTGGACGGGGAATGCTGGAGCTATAAGCACATTAGACAGGGGAAAACAGTGTTACGTTAACAGCGATTTTGTAAGCTAAATTTTAAATCTACTCAAAATAGAATCACTCGAAAATTCTTCAAATAATGTCAAATGAACTAATTAGAGCGCCTTCTCCCTTCGTTCTTTGGTGCGTATGTTTGTGAGTGTTAATGTGGTTTGACTGTATGCATGTATAATCACTCACTATTTGGAGTCTGTGGGGTACGAGGCATATCCATCTCTGGTGTTTGACCGCTGCGGGTCATCATCATTGACTCCTCCACAACATTGATGCTGTTGCACTGCATCAACTCCTGGAGCAGATTGAATATCTCCTCTGCCCGGGAGCACTTGAATGCAAAGATTCCTAGAGCAAAACAACAAAACAACAACATGGAAATACTAACATGACTCAATAATACCAACACAGGAAAAAAACAAGAACATACATTCTCAAATGTATGTGACTGTGTACATGTCACTGTGTACATGTAATGGGGCATACAGACAAGAGGTAGGCAGAGGGCAAGTAAACAGGTTACTGACCTTGACCAGTCTGACAGCGACGGCCACTCTCAAAAGAAAAGAGGTTCGAGTCATAGCCGTAGCGCCGCAGACACAGATATGGCCACCGGATGGCATCTCTCTTGCGTGTATGAAGAATGATCTCTGTCTGTGTGAGCTCCATAGTCCCAGAACCCAGCTCATTACCCTCATCATCCACATTGGTGACCTAGCGAGACAGGTGATACATGCATAATGTAAACCAAACAGAGGGTGGACTATCACTGCCAATAATAAACATCCTATAGATGAGTTATAAGAGTAATGTTGCAACAAAATTATTTATCGAATCAACAACTACCACTCAACATTCCGGTACATAACCGATGGGCTGATGTAGAAATCTCTGGGACATTACAGTTTTATAATCCTGGTATTTTCCATGGACGACGTGTTGACCTTACCAGCAAGAAATGTTCTTAATTTAAACAGAATTTGGGAAGGGTGCTTGAATGACACAATTCAGTGATTAACCTTAAATTTGGTGAGATGGTTGTCTCGAATGGGGTCTCTGTATAGACAGCTCCAACAGCTCCCCATCGCTTCAGCGGGCCAGCTGAAACCTGCAGTCGGAAACAATCATTCAAGTTCCTTAGCATCAGTAACTCCACACTATATATACAAAACAGATGAACAATACAAAAAGACTGGAAAACACAAACGGCATTCTTACTCAGCCCAGGCCATCAGTGGGAGGGGAGTCAGGTCTCAATCCCAGGATCCTCTACTGGGCATCATTGTCACGTATAAACTGGTTGGCTGGATTGACATCTTCAAGAGAAGCATAATTTTCTCCCTCCTGAAACATTTAGTGCAAAGTTTTTGCAGCGTAAACGGATGAACTTGTCATGAGATAAATCTTAGTCACAGCAACAGTGCGGCGAAACACACGACCTCGCTTATTTTGCCAGGAACACAAAAACAACAGTAAAGTTCTCCAACTACGAGCTCCTCATACATTTTGACCTGAAATAATATCATGAACGTTTGGTTACAAGCTGGGGTCTCTCGAAAGGCTGAACATTTCATTGCATACTGTAATGGCCCAACGGCCCATCTGACCCACGAATTAGTTTCTTATTTGCAAGTGCACACTTGTGACTTTTGGGTGCCCCCCCTCCCCATTTTCTATCTTATATCTAGTTGTCAATATTGTGAAATTCATCTCAACAACCAAATGTGGAGTCATAAACTACAAGATGTGACCCATTTTGCATTAAACGTAACGTGGCACTAGACAGGCACCAATCAGTAGTTTCTTTTTTGCTCACACTTGCATTATAGACTCGTTTAATTTGAACTGACGGTTCCCCTGCTTACATGGATCACGCTGGTAGTTCAGCCCAGCGACATGTCACAGCCTGGTTATCTTCTCTAACCGCGGGCCCGTATGTCTGCCGTGAGTTTCCAGGTCGGAGTCAACAAATCCGAGTGGCCCTTGACAGCTCGTTTGGATCCAAACCGACAGCAACGGGGCTAAGCTACGTTGTATGCTAACACACGCTTGTCACAACATTTAAGGGCCCATAACTGTTTAAGCCGTCTCCCGCTCGTCAGTGACCACGAAAACATACGCGAATAACAACGAAAACGTTTTTTTCTCCCCTTCTTCTTCTTCTTCTTCTTCTGCTCAATTAGCCGAGACGACGCGTATCTCCAGACGAAGTCGGCAGCGCTTTTACTGGCTTGGCTCCATCAATCTGGAAGCGCACATGAAGCGTCGCAGCTACCGCTACGAGGGGAACCGCAGCCCCGACCCGCACAACACGTTCACAGGTGCGAGTCTTGCTCGCGTCAAGGCGGAGCGGGTCGTATACAGCGTCGACGGTTGACGGTGAAACGGCTTTAAGTGAGGGAAGAAGAAAAAAAAGGGAGAGAGAGACAGCGGTGATTTGCTACTCACATGTTTGGCACGGATTTTGTTATTGAGCCCTAAGCGGGTTAATAAAGCAGCGAGACCGCGATTTGACAACGGCGGTGGCGGCGGCCGTTGCTGCTGCTGCTGCTGCTGCTGCCGCTGCTAACCTGCTTAATGGCAGTTGCGGAGAAGAAACGCTAATGTAAGACTGTAATGGAAGCGGTGAAAATGTTGTTGTTTTCCTCCCCTTTACGCCCCCCTCCAGCAGCACTACGGGCCTCTCTGTGACATTTCCCGAGCGGCGGGGTGAGAGTTCACCGTCAGACAACGAGGAGAGGCAAGAAGGTACCGCAAGCTGGACGACTGGGAGGTGTAAGGTGTGGGCGTGGCTTGACGGGAGGGGGAAGAGCTATGATCGGCTATGAATTGGATCATGGATATTGGGTTTGCTCTGTCTCAAGACTCATAGGTCCAGTGGGAAAGGTGAATATCACGCTGATGTAGTTTCAAGATGCAGAGGCAAGTTCTGGGGAACTGACTGGAGCTGGGCACCATTTTTCTCTGTCATTACCAACCATGTAGTTGTGGTGGACACGTATTGGGGACAGAATTCAACCCAGGAACTAAGGGTTAAGTCATGGTTGCCCTGGCAGGTTAACGCAGGGTTAAGTTATGGTTGTCCAGCCAGTTTTCTGGTTATTCTTGCCACCTCCGCTCAGTCGAGCTGTGGGTTTTGTTTGTCTCGCTGATTTACCGTGGATTAAAGAAAGTTGCCTACACGGCTAAAGTGTGAACCTACGGTCTTCTCCGTTACTTCGGCTCTACACTGGTGACCCCGACGTCGGTTTTCGGATAAGTTTTCTGAAACCACACACATTATGGCTACGAACGCCGTTGCAATTAAACTGCCGGAGTTTTGGGAGTCTTCCGCGGCTACATGGTTCGCGCAGGCTGAGGCACAGTTCGCGCTCAGAGACATAACAGCAGACGAGACCAGGTACTACTACGTAGTGGCAGCGCTGGGGTGCGCTACGGCTTCCAGGATAAGCGGTTTCATAACCAACCCACCGGCCGATGGTAAATACGCCGCACTTAAACATCTCCTCCTTGAAACTTTTGAACTGTCAGCAACGGAGAGAGCACGTCGCCTCTTCGCAATTCAGGGCTTGGGAGATGGCAAACCATCGGAGCTAATGAGCAGGATGTTAAACCTACTGGGTCAAGAAAAGCCATGTTTCCTGTTTATGGAGCTGTTTCTGCGCAACATGGCGCCCCACGTCCAGACTGCGCTCGCTAATTCCACCATCACTGATCCCCGTGAGCTGGCAAAGGAGGCTGACCGATTCTTTGTCGCTACACAACGTTCCTCCCATGCCGAGGTGCTGGCTCCTACCTTCACTGGCCCCCCGCCGACATCGCGGGCGTGGCCCGACGGTGGCGCCACAGCATCAGACCGCTACAAGCCCTCTGGACTCTGTATGTACCACGCTCGATTTGGTGCGAAAGCTAAACGGTGCCGTTCCCCCTGCAACTACAGGCCGACGGGAAACGAGAGGGCCAACACTCAGTAGTGGCCATGAGTGTTGGCGATACGAGCAGGCTACTCTTCATCCTCGACACCATCTCCGGTCGGCGATTTCTTTGTGACACGGGCGCACAGAGAAGCGTGCTCCCTGCTACTGACGTCGACATCATGGGCGGGGAGCGGGGCCCCCAGTTGGCGACGGCTGACGGCAGCCCTATCCACACCTACGGCGTGCGGTCTGTAGAACTGTGTTTTGGTGGACAACGTTTCACGTGGGAGTTCGTCATGGCCAATGTAACGCTTCCCCTCCTCGGAGCTGATTTTTTGTGCGCTTACGGTTTGCTAGTGGACATTCAGAACAGCCGTCTGGTCGATGCCTTAACCTTCTCCTCCTTCGCATGTACGCGGAGGGAAGCGGCCTATGCAGGTCTAGCCAACTCTCTCTCAGAGGCAGACAAGTTCACCCGCCTCCTCGCTGAGTTCCCTGACCTCACCCAGCCTACCTTCTCTGCACCCACCGCTAAGCATGGGGTGGAGCATCACATTGCTACGAAGGGGCCCCCGGTCTACGCCAGAGCCAGGCGTCTCGACCCCGCCAAACTCGCCATTGCCAAGTCTGAGTTCGAGCACCTGGAACGCATGGGGATCATCCGCCGCTCTGACAGCCCGTGGGCGTCCCCACTCCACATCGTCGCTAAGCCTGATGGAGGTTGGCGCCCATGCGGGGACTACCGCCGACTAAATGACGCCACCACACCTGACCGCTATCCTGTCCCGCATATCCAGGACTTTTCTGCAAACCTGTCTGGCAAATGCGTCTTCTCAAAAGTCGACCTGGTCCGTGGTTATCATCAAGTTCCCGTGCACCCCTCAGACATCCCCAAGACAGCGGTGACAACCCCATTCGGCCTATTTGAATTCCTACGAATGCCATTTGGACTCAAAAACGCGGCCCAGTCCTTTCAGCGGCTGAGGGATTCAGTGCTCCGTGGCCTTGATTTCATCTTCGTCTATTTGGACGACATACTCATCGCCAGCGCCTCCGAGGAAGAACACCTGTCTCATCTTCATGCCCTCTTCACACGCCTCAGCCAGCATGGGCTGATCGTCAACCCGGCGAAGTGCCGGTTCGGGCTGACAGCCATTGATTTCCTCGGTCACCGCATCACTGGGGACGGGGCAGTCCCCCTGCCCTCAAAGGTGGAAGCGGTGGCGGCCTTTCCGCGCCCCCAAACAGCTCGTGCGCTCAGGGAGTTCATCGGGATGGTGACATTCTACCACCGCTTCATTCCTCGAGCCGCCTTTATCATCCGGCCACTGTACGAGGCGCTGAAAGGCATGTCCCCCAACCAGGCGGTCGACTGGACAGCAGAGCGGGACCGTGCGTTCACCGAGACTAAAGCTGCGCTCTCCCAGGCTACCCTGCTAGCGCATCCTTCACCTACAGCGCCTATTTCCATAACCACGGATGCATCGGACTATGCTGTTGGTGCGGTTCACGAACAGTGGGTGGGGGGGGGCTTGGCAGCCTTTGGCCTTTTTCAGTCGCCAGCTTACACCCCGAGAGCGCAAGTATAGTACTTTTGACAGGGAACTCCTCGGTCTCTGGCTCGCCGTCCGGCATTTCCGTTTCCTGCTAGAGGGCCGCGAGTTTACTGCGTACGTGGACCACAAGCCCCTCACGTTTGCCATGTCCAAGACGGCCGAGCCATGGTCCGCTCGCCAGCAGCGACAACTCTCCTACATTTCGGAATTCACTACCGACATCCAGCACGTCGCTGGTAAGTCTAACCAGGTAGCTGACTGCCTGTCTAGGGCAGTGATTGGAGCGGTCCACCTAGGCCTTGACTATGCACAGATGGCTGCGGACCAGGCCACGGACCCGAGCATCCTCCGTCTCCGGGCCTCCGACACGGGGCTCCGCCTGCAGGACGTTCCTTTCAGCGACACAGGTGTCACCCTCCTGTGTGACGTCTCCACAGGACAGCCCAGGCCCATCGTCCCGCACAGCTGGAGACGCCCCGTATTTGAAGCTGTGCACGGCCTCTCTCATCCAGGCGGTAAGCCATACGTGCGCCTGACCTCTGCTAAGTTTGTGTGGGAGGGACTTAAGAGAGACGTGAAAGCGTGGGCCGACTCGTGTGTTGCCTGTCAGCGGGCTAAGATACACCGCCACATTAAGGCGCCCCTGGAACGCTTCGCAGTGCCGGAGAGACGATTTGACCATGTCCACGTCGACCTGGTTGGTCCCCTACCCCCCTCCCATGGGTTCACCTACCTCTTCACTGTGGTGGACAGGACTACGCGCTGGCCTGAAGCTGTTCCCCTGGCATCCACGACGTCTGCTGATGTGGCCCGGGCTTTTATTGGGTCGTGGGTCTCACGTTTCGGTACGCCTTCCGACCTTTCATCTGACCGTGGGCCACAGTTTACCTCAGAGCTATGGAATGCTGTGGGTGAGGCTCTGGGCGTCAAGCTTCACCGCACTACCGCCTACCACCCTCAGGCGAACGGCCTATGTGAGCGCTTCCACCGGTCCATGAAGGCTGCGCTTCGGGCTACTCTCAAGGACTGCAACTGGGTTGACAAGCTCCCATGGGTCATGCTGGGCCTGCGGACCGCCCCGAAGGAAGACCTACAAGCCTCCTCTGCGGAGCTGGTGTACGGCACGCCGCTGCAAGTCCCAGGCGATTTCATGCCCAATGCAACGCGTCCCTGGTCAGCTGTGGACCAACGAGCCTCCTTGCTGGACGGGGTCAGAGCTTTCACACCCGTCCCTACCGCCCAACACGGCGCTCCGGTGTCCCAGGTGCCCCCAGGTCTGCAGTCAGCGGACTACGTGTTCATCCGTCACGACGCACACCGCCCCCCTCTGCAACCCCCTTATGACGGCCCCTTCCGCGTCCTGGAACGGGGAACTAAGCACCTGGTGGTGGATTTTGGGGGCACGGCCGAGCATGTTTCAGTGGACCGAGTTAAACCCGCACACCTGGACTTGACGCAGCCATTGGAGTTAGCCCAACCTCCTCGTCGCGGTCGTCCCCCGGCTCCGCCTCCTCCCCCCATGGAGGCCTGAGCTGCCTCTTCTGCTCCTCAGGCCGACCTCCACAGGCCCGCGTCAATGCCTCCCACAGACACTCCGGCCCCTGTTATCCGGAGCCGCCGCGGACGGCCTGTCGTCCACCCGCGCCTGCCTGACTTCGATTACTAGGGCGAATTCTGGGGGGGCTCATGTGGTGGACACGTATTGGGGACAGAATTCAACCCAGGAACTAAGGGTTAAGTCATGGTTGCCCTGGCAGGTTAACGCAGGGTTAAGTTATGGTTGTCCAGCCAGTTTTCTGGTTATTCTTGCCACCTCCGCTCAGTCGAGCTGTGGGTTTTGTTTGTCTCGCTGATTTACCGTGGATTAAAGAAAGTTGCCTACACGGCTAAAGTGTGAACCTACGGTCTTCTCCGTTACTTCGGCTCTACATAGTAACATAAAATAGAAAAACACTGTGCGCTGCATATGTATAATCTAAACAAGACATTTCTCTCCGGTGCCTTCCCTGTTTTGCCTCCGTCTACTTAACCGTTGTCGAGACAAATGCTTTAAGGGTGAATGGACTGCCCGCCGTCCTTACAATAACCTACATCACTGACCGAGAAGTAATTTTGTTGATAGTGATATTACAATGTGTCCTGACTTGGACAGGTTAGGCACTACACATCTTTAAATCCTGTTGTAACGCTAAACAAATGTAGTATACTAAACACTTGAATTTCAAATACTACTGTAACCGGTTATTTTCTTGCCCGGTGCGGGATTGCGATACGAGGTGTACTGCACCACAAGGCGACATCACTAACCGCTCGGCTAAAGGGTCAGACCCGTTAACTAGGGGCTAACGTGTCTTATTAGTAGTTTACACTATTACTCATGAACGCTCAAATGCTGTGCATTGTCGGGATCAGAATTTCTATTTATCCTCTAAAAAAGATCCGCACAGTGGCTTATGTTGTGCTGGTCAACATTACAGCTGGTCGGTGCACTTTTTATGTCAACCCCACATGGAGGGAGGAGACTGGGGGTGAAGTTTGTTTGTCATCCACGATACCTCAGAAACTGCTGGCCTGACAGACCAGTTTGAATGACGTTTACTAACCCCCCCCCCCTATGCTGTCCTATTTCGTCACCTCAAACAGCCTCGTCGAAGAGTGACAGGAAACCACCAAAAGTGGAAATAAATGTCACAACAACCCAAAACTGAAAATGCAATACACTAAACACCTGCCCGTGTCCATGTGTTGTTTACTCGTCCATACGAGCTATGTGTGCCTTATTGCCTATGTCGCTGTTTCTTGTATGTATGAACTTTTGTCATCATGGGTTGTTTTTAAATGTGCTATGAATAAATTTGACTTGACTTAAATACACATATAGCATATTTCACCCACGTCGAAGAGAAAGATTTTGTAGGAAGACCAATTCTCCGTGGAGATTTTGCCCCAACTTTAAATTGATATTGTCGCGAATTCGGGGGGCAACCACAGGAACTGCCGCGGCCGAGACACGAACCCGTATCGCCCGCACCGCAGGAGGCATCACTAACCGCTCGACTAACGTTGTCGCTTGCGGAGTGAGAGACACGGGTTCGCGTCCCGGCTGTGGCGACGGTCTCCCAGACTGCCCCCCCCCCCCCGAATTCGCTACAATATAATGTCTTTTGAAGATGCATTAAATTCAACATGTCCTTATGCATGCTCAATAATCATGGTAAGAAAATCACAGAAAGTTGAATCAATTCATCTGGATACAAAGTTTATTTAGAGAAACGTTTCATTACTCATCTAATGCCCTTTTCCGCTACGTGGTACCGGTTCGACTCGACTCGATTCGCATTGTTGTTTTCCATTACCATAACAGTGCCCCCTCAGCGTGGCTGGTCCGCATTGATTTTGGTACCCGCTCCAATTTTTTTTCTTTTGGAACCTCCACAAAGGCGGTACCAGAAAAGTGGTAACAGTTACCAAAATGCCGGTACTTTCCAGTAATGGAAAACCAAAAAGTCGAGTCGAGTTGAGCCACTATGTGGGCTCAACTAAAAGGGGCATAAATGACCTCTTCGATCTCAACTGACTGCAGGTATCCTCACCCTTATAAACAATACAGTGGCATAACGACCAAAACCAACGATCAGTTTCGTATGCAAATATGGGCGTGACCCTTAATTAGTTACAATGGCCGTGTGTACTATTCACAGAGGATTTGGGAATGTTTGCAATCACAGCATTGTAAGATGGTAACAGATGTGACTCCCCATTCAAACCAGCATTCCTCCCTATCAAGGATGTGCACACCCTCATCCTTGAAAGAGTGGTCTCTAGCTTGTAGACTGTGAGTCCTGCCCTGATATGTTAGCTCTTCTGGGTTGTGCCATCCTCTTGGCCAGTGTTTGGTTGGTTGGTTTCCCCGATGTTCAAGTCACGGCAATCCTTCTGGCACTTAACAGCGTACACTATTGTAGTGAATTCGGATGGCAGTCCGGGAACCGTCATAGCCGGGACGCAAACCCGTATCTCCCGCTCCGCAAGCGACAACGTTAACCAGTCGACTAAAGGGTCCACTCCGTTACTCAAGGACCAACGTGTCTACTTATCCATGCACGTTACACTATATTGCTCTGTTTGTGCCGGGGGACCCGATCCTTGGGGTGGACTAATCTCTGGCACAGCGTGGTTTAGAATTTGAAAGCAACTGAGACGCGATGTTTGGAAAATACCCGTCTCAACTGTTCCGAAAAAAATGTTGTCCTTCTCTTCTCGATTGGCTGGTGCACTGTTTGGGCATCTTCCTGGCTTTGACAAACGCCCAGTTAGGATAACCACACTTAACCAGGGCCTGTTTAATGTAGGATTTCTCCCCATATGAAACTGCTAAAAAAAAATTCGGTCGTTATGCCACTGTATTGTTTATAAGGGTGAGGATACCAGTAGTCAGTTGAGACTGAAGAGGTGAGTGATGAAACGTTTCTCTCTCAGTAAACATTGTGTCCACATGAACTGATTCAACTTTCTGTCATTAAAATCAATAGCAACTTGTCTAGTCTACTCACTATACTGCTTTCATCTCATCAGGGAATGGTTGGTGAACAGTCGCTCTTGTTGGAGTCAATACACATGGTCAAACTTAACACGGTCCTTCTCCCTCTCCTTTCGGCTGCTCCCGGTAGGGGTCGCCACAGCGGATCATACGTTTCCATCTCTTCCTGTCCTCTGCATCTTCTTCTGTCACGCCAACCACCTGCATGTCCTCCCTCACGCATCCGTAAACCTCCTCTTTGGCCTTCCTCTTTTCCTTTTGCCTGGCAGCTCCATCTCCACCACTTCATCCAACTCACTCCAGAATTCTTTCATTTCATTTCATTTAGCAGATGATTTTATTCAAAGCAATGTACATTTGAGAGTTAATACAACATAAGCAAGGATGTAGTCAGGCAGTGACAAAACAGGTAAGTGTAAAAAAAAACTACGTTCAGGTCCAATAGGACCTCGGTGTCAACAGGCATTGCACAAAGGCAATGCATAGGGTACATAGAAGTGATTTTTTTTGTATCTATATATTAATACCATCAGGTGTGGAGGTGTTCATGAAAGAGCTGGGTCTTTAACTTCTTCTTAAAGATGGAGAGGGACTCAGCGGATTGAATGGAGGTTGGTAACTCATTCCACCACCGGGGAACTACAGAAGAGAAGAGTCTGGGTTGTGACTTAGGGCCCCGTTGTGGTGGAAGTGCCATGGGCCTTTCATTGGCAGAACATAGTGAGCGGGACCGAGTGTAGACCTGAATGAGGGAGTTCAGGTAGGCGGGAGCCATTTTTGTTTCTGTTTTGTAAGCAAGCATTAAGGTTTTGAATTTGATGCGGGCAGCAACTGGGAGCCAGTGGAGGGATATGAACAGCAGAGTAACATGTGCTGATTTGGGTTGGTTGAAGACCAGATGTGCCGCTATGTTCTGGATCGTTTGCAGAGGTTTGAAAGTGCATGCAGGGAGACCTGCCAGTAAGGAGATGCAGTAGTCAATGCATGATATCACAAGAGACTGTACCAGGAGCTGTGCTTCATGCTCAGACAGGTAGGGTCTAATTTTCCTGGTGTTGTACAGGGCAAATCGGCACGACCAAGCAATCAAGGCCACATGAACCTTGAAGGTTAGTTGGTCATCAATCATGACACCCAGGTTTCGGGTGGACTTTGTGGGCAAGTGTTGGGCTGATCCAAGCTGGATATTGCTCTGATGTTGTAAGGGTGGACTGGCTGGGATGACAAGGAGCTCAGTCTTAGATAGGTTAAGCTGAAGGTGGCGTTCTTTCATCCATGCAGAGATATCAGCAAGGCATGATGATATCCGTGCCGAGACTGTGAGGTCATCTGGCGGGAATGATAGGAAGAGCTGGGTATCGTCAGCATAGCAATGGTATGAAAAACCATGGATTGAGTGTAGGTTTTTTGAGCAGCAGGGTGGCCCAAGCTTGCTTAAATGTGGTGGAGAACACACCCGTTGTAAGCGAGGAGTTGATGATGTGTGTGACTGTGGGATTAAATGTGGGG
The DNA here is from genome assembly GCF_029633865.1 of Lampris incognitus. Taxonomy (NCBI): domain Eukaryota; kingdom Metazoa; phylum Chordata; class Actinopteri; order Lampriformes; family Lampridae; genus Lampris; species Lampris incognitus. The sequence continues at coordinate 95,710,632 of NC_079212.1, read as the reverse complement.
GAAATGGTCTGTAGGAGGTTGGATGGTATCAGGTCCAGCGGACAGGTAGTGGGATGAGAGTCCAGCTGTAGCTTGGAGACTTCCTCCCCGGTCCTGAGGGAGAATAAGGTGAGTGAGGCACTGTAAGCTGGCAGCGGCAGATCGAGTTGGTCAAGCACAGAGAACTGGTTACTGATGGCAGAAGCCTTATCAGTAAAGTACAAGGCGAATTTGTCAGAGTGAGCGGAGTGGAGGTTGGGGGAGGAGGCGGAGTGAGGATTGAGTTAAAAGCAAAAAACATTTTTCGAGCATCAGTGGCACCACAGATCTTGTTCTGATAGTAAGTGGTCTTAGCTGTTTTTAAGCTGGAGGTGAATGATGCTAGGAGACACTGATAGTCACTGAGGTCAGTGGACTCTGGTAATATGCCATTTGCTCTCTGCTGCTCTGAGCCCACCCTTTGCTCTCTGATAACCTCAGTGAGCCATGGACTGGGCGGGGGGGGGGCATTACAAGCAGGTTTGGATGCTAGAGGGCAGAGATTGTTAAGAGAGGAGGCTGTGGGGTACAGAGTGTGTCTGTAGCCTCATTGACAGGGAGTGAAGAGAATTCATTATGAGGAGGCATGGAAGCCAAGACCTCATTGGAGAGCTGGGTCGGTGTAAGGGACTGGAAGTATCGGCGGAGTTAAGTTTCTTCTTTCTCTTCCATCTCACACCTAACTTGCGGGGCATATGCACTGATAACATTCATCATCACACCTTCTATTTCCAGCTTCATACTCATCACTCTGTCCGACACTCTCTTCACCTCCAAAACACTCTTGACATACTCTTCCTTCAGAATTACCCCTACCCCGTTTCTCCTCCCATCCGCACCATGGTAGAAGAGTTTGAACCTACCTCCGATGCCCCTGGCCTTACTCCCCTTCCACCTGGTCTCTTGCACTCACAGTATATCTACCTTCCTTCTCTCCATCATATCAGCCAGCTCACTCCCTTTACCAGTCGTAGTGCCAACATTCAGAGTTCCAACTCTTACCTCCACACTCCTACCCTTCCTCCTCTCCTGCCGCCTCTGGACATGCCTTCCCCCTTTCCTTCTCCTTTGTCCAACAGCAGCATAGTTTCCACTGGTACCCTGCTGGCCAGCAATACCAGTGACGGTCATTGGTAACCTGGGCCTCGACTGATCTGGTATTGAAATCTGATTTATGATCCGCATATTTGATCTGGCAACAGTTTTATGCTGGATGCCCTAACGCATGTGTCAACTGTGGTAGTTTGGCAACTACCATTATCAAAGACCTGAAGTGTGAGTTCAATATCAACTCCATCCTCAAAAAGGCACAGCAGAGGATGTTCTTTCTGTGGCAATTTAAGAAATTTGGTCTTCCACAGGAGCTGTTGAATCAGTTCTACACCACAGTTATTGAATCTGTCCTCTGCACATCCGTCACTTTCTGGTTTAGAGCAGCAACAAAACAGTATAGGAACAGACTGCAGTGAACAGTAAGGACAGCAGAAAAAAATCATTGGTGCTCCCCTGCCCATCCTGCAGGACTTGTACACATTTAGAGCTCGGAAATGGGCGGGCAGAATCAGCACAGACTCCCCACACCCACAACTCACTCTGCTTGAACTCCTACCCTCTGGCAAGCACTTCAGAGCAATGGGCGCCAAAACCACCAGACACAGGAACAGTTTTTTTTCCCCCACAGGCCATCTCTCTCATGAACACTTAACAGTATGGTGCAGGAATAGACACTTATTATGTAAATACGACACTTTGTAAATAGCCCCCCTGGTCAAGATATCTCACCTACATATCTATGATGTGCTCTACCCTTTTAAACCAGATGTGCAATACAGCCTCTGCCTGATCATAGATCTCCACAGCAAGCTCTGCAATGTGGTAATCTTTGAATGTATCATGCACCACAGTTTTAAACTGTATCGCTGGGGCCAAGTCACCACTCTCCTGTTGTAAATATGTGTGCAGCCCCTCTATAACTGACTGACTACAAGTGGCTTTTGGAACATCACCAGCATATAGATGGTGGCAAATCTGTAAAGCTTACACTGTAGTCCTGTGGCTATCGATGTTGAGATGTTCTGATGAGTTTGGGTCACAGCAGAGAGGTTTTACTGGGTGGTATTGATAGAATCAACCTGGCAGCGAGGTTTTCAGTTTTGGAAAATTGGACAATTTCCCCTCCCTCCATGCCATTTTGTTCCTTCAAAGATTTCAACTGATCATGGTTGACGAATGATGTGGGAAAGAAAGAATGGACAGTCTCCGCTAGATCAAATAAGTCACATGCTTCAGTGATGGCTTTGCACGTGTGGCAACTAATCAGATTTAGTTCATGGACATATCAATACACTGCTTCATGACATTTTCATTTAAAACAAGATTGAACACTCACAACTGCCCCACTCACAACAGAGGCACAATCATAACCTTGAGCCACACATGTGAGATGTTCCAGGCCATGTTTGACAGGCTTACTCCTCTGTGTTGTCAGTGATGGTGCTGGCATCAAATTCAATGAGCTTGCAAAATCTAAGCAATCACACTTTTACTGCGCCTTTCGAAGTCACATACCGAACACACAGAGCAAGTTGTACTGCCGAGTACATTTTTTTGCTGCTTTGCTCTCCTAAATAATCACTGATGTTATGATATCAGAGGTGCCTAGAATCATTTTCTTTTGGGATGATGGTGAGAGCTAGGTAACATGATTGATAGGGGTTTGTATGTTTGCAGAAATGGATCAAATTACTTAATTAGCTGCATGCACTCAGTGAAGTTCTCCTGGGTGCCACGCACTTCTCCCCTCCTTGTGATCCCGAAAAGCAACCCGTTTCCCCAGGAAGACTGTCATGTTGAAGGTGTTCTTTACATTCAACAGTCTCACTAACATTTGCACTTTAAAGCTGCTCTACTACATTGCCATGAAGTGGTACAGCTTTTAAAGCTCTTCCAGGAGTTAGCCAACCTTTTTCAGGCTGACTCAAATCTTCATCACTTAAATTCAGGATCGAATCAGAATCAGAATCGGTTTCATTTGGCCAAGTACACTACCGTTCAAAAGTTTGGGATCACCCAAACAATTTTGTGTTTTCCATGAAAAGTCACACTTATTCACCACCATATGTTGTGAAATGAATAGAAAATAGAGTCAAGACATTGACAAGGTTAGAAATAATGATTTGTATTTGAAATAAGATTTTTTTTACATCAAACTTTGCTTTCGTCAAAGAATCCTCCATTTGCAGCAATTACAGCATTGCAGACCTTTGGCATTCTAGCTGTTAATTTGTTGAGGTAATCTGTAGAAATTGCACCCCACGCTTCCAGAAGCAGCTCCCACAAGTTGGATTGGTTGGATGGGCACTTCTTTGAGCAGATTGAGTTTCTGGAGCATCACATTTGTGGGGTCAATTAAACGCTCAAAATGGCCAGAAAAAGAGAACTTTCATCTGAAACTCGACAGTCTATTCTTGTTCTTAGAAATGAAGGCTATTCCATGCGAGAAATTGCTAAGAAATTGAAGATTTCCTACACCGGTGTGTACTACTCCCTTCAGAGGACAGCACAAACAGGCTCTAACCAGAGTAGAAAAAGAAGTGGGAGGCCGCGTTGCACAACTGAGCAAGAAGATAAGTACATTAGAGTCTCTAGTTTGAGAAACAGACGCCTCACAGGTCCCCAACTGGCATCTTCATTAAATAGTACCTGTTAGAGCCTGTTTGTGCTGTCCTCTGAAGGGAGTAGTACACACCGGTGTAGGAAATCTTCAATTTCTTAGCAATTTCTCGCATGGAATAGCCTTCATTTCTAAGAACAAGAATAGACTGTCGAGTTTCAGATGAAAGTTCTCTTTTTCTGGCCATTTTGAGCGTTTAATTGACCCCACAAATGTGATGCTCCAGAAACTCAATCTGCTCAAAGAAGTGCCCATCCAACCAATCCAACTTGTGGGAGCTGCTTCTGGAAGCGTGGGGTGCAATTTCTCCAGATTACCTCAACAAATTAACAGCTAGAATGCCAAAGGTCTGCAATGCTGTAATTGCTGCAAATGGAGGATTCTTTGACGAAAGCAAAGTTTGATGTAAAAAAAATCTTATTTCAAATACAAATCATTATTTCTAACCTTGTCAATGTCTTGACTCTATTTTCTATTCATTTCACAACATATGGTGGTGAATAAGTGTGACTTTTCATGGAAAACACGAAATTGTTTGGGTGATCCCAAACTTTTGAACGGTAGTGTATGTGTAGGCCTACATACACAAGGAATCTGACTCCAGTTCCTCCGTTGCTCTACTTGTATTTACACAGAATAGACATACAGCGGAAACAAAGACAACAAGGTAAACATACATATTTAACTACTACTTGCAGATATAGAGGTATATAAAAATTATGTTATTACATTAAATTTAAAAAAAACATGTTAGGGTTATTACTTCTGCCTGTGCCCCTGAGCAAGGCAATGGAAAGAAGAACTGGAGTTGGTCCCTGGGTGCTGCAGCTACCCACTGCTCCTATATAATAGGAGGGCTTAAATGCAGAGAACTAATTTCATTGTAACCAAACAACTGTACAATGACAAAATAAAGTGGCTTTCTTTCTTTCTTTCTTTCTTTCAAAAAAGAAAAAAAAACATTGACGCAACAGGGAGACAATGGAGCAATGGTGCAGAGTACAAAGAAGCTGGAATAAACATGTTAATAGGTTAACTTTATACACAAGAGGTAGGTGGACATGGCAGAATATTGTAGCCAATTCGGGGGACAGTCCGGGAGACCGTCACCACAGCCGGTACGCAAACCCGTGTTTCCCACTCCGCAAGCGACAACGTTAGCCAGTCGACTAAAGGGTCAGACACATTAGTCAAGGACCAACGTGTCTACTTATCTATGCACGTTACACTACCCCCCCGTCCCTTCGGGAAGCGCGTCCCCGCGCTTCAGCTCCCTCACGCCTCTGGGCACACGCACTTCCAATGACCTCACGGTCTCACCATCCCACTTCTGACACCAATGTAGCGAGTTCGGGGGGCAGTCCGGGAACCGCCACAGCCGGGACGCGAACCCGTATTTTCTGCACCGCAAGCAACAACGTTAACCAATCGACTAAAGGGTCCGACCCGTTAGTCAAGGACCAACGTGTCTACTTATCCATGCACCTTACACTATGTATGTATGACTGCTGGGATAGGCCCCAGCATCCCCGCGACCCTGAGAGCAGGATAAGCGGTTTGCATAATGGGATGGAACAATATACAGCATATACGGTGTGCTTGGATTTATTTTTGACAATAATGATGTGTTAAAACTGTGTTTAAACTACAGGATATGTAATTTAACATGTGGCTGTTCAGTGTTGCAGGTATATCTCATGGGGATTGTTTCTGACACTGTATGACTGTTCATCGGGGTGACGGCCTGAGGGAAGAAGCTGTTCTCGTGTCTGGTTGTTTTGGCGTACAGTGCTGCAGGTGTCTTGCCCAATACAGATGAGATTATGCATTAGAGTACTCTACTACTACTACCACTTCCGGCTGCTCCCGTTAGGAGTCGCCACAGTGTATCACCCGTTTCCATTTCTTTCCGTCCTCTGCATCCTCCTCTGTCACACCAGCCACCTGCACGTCCTCCCTCACCACGTCCATAAAAGCAGACAGATGTGTCCCTTAAGGGATAAGTGTAGGACCTATTATTTAGATGTAACCTGAAGTAAGTAAACATTTTATGGTTGAAAGGTTTAAATTCTCCAAGGTTAAAAGAGCAAAAGTTACACTTCATCTGGTTTGAAATGGAGGTTGTGCTTAAGAAATCCTGCACTTTTTAAAAACAATAGCATTTAAGAAACAAACAGGATCATTCATTCATTCATTGTCCAAATTGCTTATCCTTACTCAGGGTCGCAGGGGATGCCGGAGCCTATCCCAGCAGTCATTGGGAGGCAGGGGGGGGAGACACCCTGGACAGGCCGAACAGGCCATCACTACACAGGGCCCAGTCATATCTATGAACCATATGGTCCAGGTGTCCCTACAGACACAACTGGCCGTGTCTGCGGGTGGGAAGCCAGATGTGGGTATGTGGGTATATGTTTATGAACACATGTCGACTTGGAATTAAAATGAGTTGTGTGTGATCAGATTGTAGCAACTGGGGCAAAGCAATAATGCATCAAATGCAGACACGTCTGCACCCGAGATACACTGATGTGATTACCCCAATCATCTGATCCTGTCACATTAATTACTCCAATCACCTGATCCTGTCACATTAATTACCCCAATCACCTGATCCTGTCACATTAATTACCCAAATCACCTGATCCCGTCACATTAAGCCACCTTAGAATGCAATGTGTCTCCGAGCCAACTATGATGTCAACCATGTAAACAGGATAAACTTATTATTGCAGTAGATTATAGTGTATTAGGCACGGTGGTGCAGTGGTTAGCACGGTTGTCTCACAGCAAGAAGGGTCCTGGGTTCGAGCCCCGGGGTAGTCCAACCTTGGGGGTTGTCCCGGGTCATCCTCTGTGTGGAGTCTGCATGTTGTCTGCGTGGGTTTCTTCCGGGGGCTCCGGTTTCCTTCCACAGTCCAAAGACATGTAGGTCAGGTGAATCAGCCGTACTAAATTGTCCCTAGGTGTGTGTGTGTGTGTGTGTGTGTGTGTGTGTGTGTGTGTGTGTGTGTGTGTGTGTGTGTGTGTGTGTGTGTGTGTGTGTGTGTGTGTGTGTGTGTGTGTGTGTGTGTGTAGGTCCTGTGTGATGGCCTGGCGGCCTGTCCAGGGTGTCTCCCCGCCTGCTGCCCAGTGACTGCTGGGATAGGCTCCAGCATCCCTGAGAGCAGGATAAGCGGTTCAGATAATGGATGGATGGATGGATGGATGGATGGATTTTTATTCATAGTAGATCCAATCACGAATAACTCATAAATGAAACAAGTGGCAATCAGCTCAGAGAGATTTTGTTTTCGTTTTTTATTTGTCAGTAGTCAGGATACTCATGGGTGGGATTAAAGCCCAGCGAGGTGTCTGCTGCTGATTTCAAGAACACATATTTTATGGCTTTTTGCCAATATGTATTGCCATTTGACAAACTGTCATCAGTGGCCAGTTCTTCAGTTCTCCTTTCCATTGCCTTGGTCAGGGACACAGGTAGGAGTATTAACCCTAGCGTCCATGTTTTTTTTTTTATGGTGGGAGGAAACCGGAGCACCCGCATGAAACCCATGCAGACACGGGGAGAACATGCAAACTCCACACAGAAAGGACCTGGAACGGCCTGGGATTCGAACCCAGGACCGTCTTGCTGTGGGGCAACAGTGCTAACCACTGGGCCACTGGGCCACCCTAAAGTAGTAAAATGTAATTTTCTAACCCTAACTGCTGTTCAGTAGAAGAGTGCAAAAACAAAAAATAAAAACCCCAAAAGATAAAACAGTGCTAAAGTTACAGCAAGTAGATGTGTGTGTGTGTGTGTGTGTGTGTGTGTGTGTGTGTGTGTGTGTGTGTGTGTGTGTGTGTGTGTGTGTGTGTGTGTGTTGTGTGTGTGTACATACATACAGGATGTTGTGATGCGTCTAGTGCAGCAGTGTGTAGTTGGACGGAAGGTGCATGTGTTCTTCCAACCCGCTTGTGTCCTTCCTGCCCTTAGCTTGCTGCCGCTGGCTAGCCTTTGTGGCGAATAGGGAAGCATGCTAGCGTGTAAGCCTTCCCTTGCCAGTACATAGCCTCTCCTTCACCAAGACTCCTGCCAGACCTCCCCGTGGCCACACGTGGTAACTGGGGTCTTGCGGCCCCAGGCTAACTTGGCAGGGGATCTCGGAGCAGCAGTGGGCCCCAGAGATATGGTGTGCAGGCCCACCCTGGTGGACATGCCCTGGCACCTATCAACCACTGCCCCGCTGCCTTGTGGGTGAGTCTGGGAAGACATAAGGCTAAGGGAGCTTACCCCAACATAAAAGCAAGCTGTGGCGGCACGCTTCGAGGCGGTTTCCGAAAAACTGGATTTCCGGCAGCCCCCTGCAGTTGTGTGGGAGGTGCCGGTCGTCTAGGGATCCCCCTTGCCATCGGAACTATCTCCTCTACAATCAAGTCATGTGGCGTTGGGAGAAGCGCACCCCCCATGCCACTTTAAAAACCATCTCTGCGCAGGTATCTTCTGCTATCTGAGTCCTCAAAGGACCCACAAATAGAAGAAGATGGTCATCATCGGGCACGATGGACAACCAGCAAGCAAGCAAGTGTGTGTGTGTGTGTGTGTGTGTGTGTGTGTGTGTGTGTGTGTGTGTGTGTGTTTGACCTTAGCTGCTAGTAGCTGCTGAGTAGGTTAGCGGTGTGGGGAACTGTTAGCCAGGGTAAAACATTAACAAACTGTGCTTTTATGAGGGTTCATATAACTTCTCCTCCACATAGTTTTGGTTAAAGGCTCCAGCACATCATGCGGGATATGCTAAAGCATATTGCTATTGGCCCTTTAAACAGTGAAATTATACCACTCCCATAGCTACTGGAAGCCATTGATTGATAGATTATTTTAAGCTATTTTGAATTTTCCATGGTAAACAATTTGGAAGTCTAACGTAAATGATGGATCCTAATGCATGTTTATGAGCATAACCAAGACTGATCAGCAGGATGTGGATTACTTCAGCATCTCTGGCTTGGCACCATTGCACTTTCCATCCATCCATCCATTATCTGAACCGCTTATCCTGCTCTCGGGGATGCTGGGGCCTATTCCAGCAGTCATTGGGCGGCAGGCGGGGAGAAACCCTGGACAGGCCGCCAGACCATCACACAGGGCCGACACACACACACACACACACACACACACACACACACACACACACATTTTAGTACGGCCGATTCACCTGACCTACATGTCTTTGGACTGTGGGAGGAAACCGGAGCCCACGGAGGAAACCCACGCAGACACGGGGGGCAACATGCAAACTCCATACAGAGGACAACCCGGGACGACCCTCAAGGTTGGACCACCCCAGGGCTCGGACCCATGACCTTCTTGCTGTGAGGCGACAGCGCTAACCACTGTGCCACCGTGCCGCCCCATTGCACTTTCACCTCTTATTTCGCCTGTAGTCAATCCTTGTGTATATATCTGAAGATTGGTGTATTGTAGTGTTGTCTTTCTATGTTAAGTACACAGAGAGCCACGAAACCGGAGTCAAATTCCATGTATGCGCAAACCTACATGGCCAATAAACACAGTTCTGGTTCTGATTACTTGATGTATAAACAATATGATTGAAAGTGGTGGTAAACATAATCTTAAAACCTCTTCTGCCTGTAGTCCTATATGGTAGGCCTACATAAACTCACCGTTTCTAACAGGAAAATACAGGCTAGTGTGGGAAAGGTCACGCGTTGTGTCAGTACAAGAGTGACGGTGAATTTGGCCAGTGATGGATAACCTACACCGGGCATGGACACAGACGTCACCCATTACGCCCGGAAGCACTTAGCTGAAGAAAAAAAGAAAGTTCTGTAACCGGTTATTTTCTTGCCCGGTGCGGGATTCGATATGAGGTGTACTGCACCACAAGGCGACATCACTAACCGCTCGGCTAAAGGGTCAGACCCGTTATCTTATTAGTAGTTTACAGTCGTGACCCTCCCCGGAAGCGCGCCCTCGCGCTTGTTCTTCCCGCGCTCCGAAGAGACTTCTGAGGATCTGCGCACTTCCGGATCCCACCGCTGCCACCAATGTAACCGGTTATTTTCTTGCCCGGTGCGGGATTCGATACGAGTGTACTGCACCACACGGAGACATCGCTAACCGCTCGGCTAAAGGACCAGACCCGTTAGCTCGGGGCTAACGTGTCTTATTAGTAGTTTACAGTTCGTTGTGACCTTAAGACTTAGAAAATATACGATGCCTTGAACACATGTATTTAATTTTTTTTCCATGTCCCCTGCTGTATTGTGTATAATCGGTGTTTTAGACTTGGGCCGTTTCCAAGGGCAACGCGACGCCGGGTGCCGTCTTCCAAGGATCGGCGGCATCGTGACGTCACGTGTGACATCACGACCGAAATAACGATGGGTTTTTAAAAAATATATATATATATATGTTATCTTTGTAATGTTTTGAATTTGATTTAAATAAAGTTTTGTTAACCTTTTTTTTTTTTTGGCCCGGCGGGAACGCGACAGCCCGGCCACAGCGTCCGGCGTTTCCTTGGTAGATGTTGGCTGGTGAGCTATCGGAGCTCAACACGCCGCAGGTCGCCCTGGGAGTGTCCCTGAGGGCTGTGCTGATTAAACCCAGTTTACGCCCAAATCCGGCGACATGACACCTGCTCCCCGACCCGCCGTGTGTTAAACCGGGATTGTCGCGACGACCTGCCGCTGTGCCTGCTAGGTAGCTGGGTGAAGGTAAGCGTCTGCTAGATTAACCGACTTTCTGTCCCTGATCTTGGGTCTCGGCGACAGTTTGAGAGATTTAGTTAGATTAGACACAGATTAGAAATGTGTTGCCGTGCAGCCGGACACGTAGACGTGTTACCAACTCAGGTTGCCTGTGTCAGTATCCTACCGTGTTTATCTGTCCTCAGCTGGTAGCTATAGGGTTTTTAATTGAGAACATTCAGGACATAGTTGGCTTTATTTCTCACTTACATAATTTTTATGGCACTGGATAGCGCCTCTCGTGCAATGGTTCTCAATCAGGTCCTCAGGGACCCTTACTGCTGGTTTTCTATTCAACCGGGTAGCTCATTAGATCACCTGTTGTTCGAGTGATTCCAGCCACCAATCAGGGAGGCGTTTGACCTGGAACAGCAGGTGAATGTAATGAACTACCTGGCTGAATAGAAAACCAGCGGTACTGGTGGTACCTGTACTTAGGACCTGATTCAGAACCACTGCTTTACATGGTCCCCGGGTAGCCATGAAGGAGAGCGGTTTTCTTTCAAGTTGCAAAACATGCAGTGGGGGGGAAAGTAGTGTGCAGCAATAACCTGTCCTCATGTAACTCCACTCTCAAGACATGTGGCTGCCAATGATCGGGCTGACTGCCCTGCCACACCTTGGTGGGCTCTACGGGGGCTACGTCACACGCAAAGAAGTGAAGACCTGGTACCCCACTCTTCAGAAACCATCATGGCGTCCACCAAATGCAGCATTCCCTGTAGTGTGGACCTGCCTGTATACAGGAATGGGGTCAGTCTCTTGTCTCATCATTGAATGGGTCTATAATAGTCTGGTCACTACATCCACATCCATTTATCTGTGACATTATTGTGACACTACTCTGGACTCGTCTCAGGTACGGTTCCTATCTCGTGTGGAAAGAGCTTGGAGGTTTCACAGAGGAAGCGCTGCTGCCCATGGGACTTTATGGCCTGCAGCTAGCTCTGAATTGGGCCTGGACTCCTATCTTCTTCGGGGCACATAAACTGAAATTGGTAAATTTCCGCATACTCTTAATGAAACAACAGTGTGGCTCAACGAAGTGGTGTGATGAATATGACAAAGATTCCACGTGTTCTATAAATATGCTCTGCCTTTTCATGTTTTTTTTAGGCACTGGTGGAGATCGTGGTTCTCACTGGAACTGTTGGGGCCACCATGTTGTCCTGGTACTCCATCAGCTGCACTGCCACCCTGCTCATGGCACCCTACCTGTCATGGTTGTGTCTGGCCACATCCCTGAACTACTGCATATGGAGAGACAACTCTGACACAAAAGAGGAGTAGCTGGCAAAAGTTGTGTCCTCTGAAGCCTATCTAATCAAGTTTGGGAAATGTGGCAGTTAATCTGTGAAAACACACTCGTCTGAGGAGACAAACCACATATCATGGCAGATTCATTCATGTCTTTCCTCCAACAAACTTTGAACTGATTTATATTTTATGATGCAGTGTGAATTTCAATCGGGTCTGTTAATATTTGAAACGACTGAAGTAAAGAGTCATATCAGACATGTTGAGATTTGAATGGAGAGCTTTTATTCAAAGCGATAACTGGAAATTGAACTTACGCTAGCCCTACTTGGAAGACGTTGGGCCTGCTTTCAAGCGAGGTCATTCGGACCGCTGATGCTAAGGCTTACTTAAAACATACAGTATATGATCTACAGCTTTATTACATTACTGAAGCAATGTATTAACTGAAGCGATGTTGGTTACAACATTCAAAAACTAATAGTCTAGAATCTCTTGGTGAGCGCCATTACGCCTCAAGCATGTCATGAAAACATGAAGCCGCGGTACCGATGACAAGCTTTATTTCTAAAACAGGATGAAAAGAGAATGCAGTGGAAAATGCTATTTTTCAGGAGCCTTCGCCGGACCATCTTCTGGCGACTTCGAGGAGAATCGCTCCATTAACGTCTTCCACAAACCTTTCTTTTCCTCATCCATCTGCTGCATACTTCCTGTTAACAAAGTCGGAATGAGGCTAGGCTCCCCCCTAAAATGTTTTCCTAACATTTATTCATTTTCACATTGGCTGACAGCAGTCAGATTTTGCTGAAATGATCAGGAACATGCTTTGAAACTGGTTGTTTGTAGTTTTCTGTGTCAACCAATTGTGATATTGTGGAAACTTTACCTGACAAAAGCAGTTTACATTCTTCCACTGTAACGCCGGTAAAGCTAGTGTCTCTTACTCGAGGGAACTGGAAACAAATGAACAGAAAAAAATGAAAAGGTTATGCACTGAATATGACAATTTTGTTTCCACAGAGATATACACTCACCGGCCACTTTATTAGGCACACCTGTCCAACTGCTCGTTAAAGCAAATTTCTAATCTGCCAGTCACATGGCAGCAACTCAATGCATTTAGGCATGTAGACATGGTCAAGACGATCTGCTGCAGTTCAAACCGAGCATCAGAATGGGGAAGAAAGGTGATTTAAGTGACTTTGAACGTGGCATGGTTGATGGTGCCAGACGGGCTGGTCTGAGTATTTCAGAAACTGCTGATCTACTGGGATTTTCACGCACAACCATCTCTAGGGTTTACAGAGAATGGTCCGAAAAAGAGAAAATATCCGGTGAGCGGCAGTTCTGTGGGCGAAAATGCCTTGTTGATGCCAGAGGTCAGAGGAGAAGCCCAGACTGGTTCGAGCTGATAGAAAGGCAACAGTAACTCAAATAACCACTCATTACAACCGAGGCATGCAGAAGAGCATCTCTGAACGCACAACACGTCGAACCTTGAGGCAGATGGGCTACAGCAGCAGAAGACCACACCGGGTGCCACTCCTGTCAGCTAAGAACAGGAAACTGAGGCTACAATTCGCACAGGCTCACCAAAATTGGACAATAGAAGATTGGAAAAACGTTGCCTGGTCTGATGAGTCTCGATTTCTGCTGTGACATTTGGATGGTAGGGTCAGAATTTGGCGTCAACAACATGAAAGCATGGATCCATCCTGCCTTGTATCAACGGTTCAGGCTGGTGGTGGTGGTGTAATGGTGTGGGGGATATTTTCTTGGCACACTTTGGGCCCCTTAGTACCAATTGAGCATCGTGTCAATGCCACAGCCTACCTGAGTATTGTTGCTGACCATGTCCATCCCTTTATGACCACAGTGTTCCCATCTTCTGATGGCTACTTCCAGCAGGATAACGCGCCATGTCATAAAGCTCGAATCATCTCAGACTGGTTTCTTGAACATGACAATGAGTTCACTGTACTCAAATGGCCTCCACAGTCACCAGATCTCAATCCAATAGAGCACCTTTGGGATGTGGTGGACCGGGAGATTCGCATCATGGATGTGCAGCCGACAAATCTGCAGCAACTGCGTGATGCGATCATGTCAATATGGACCAAACTCTCTGAGGAATGTTTCCAGTACCTTGTTGAATCTATGCCACGAAGGATTAAGGCAGTTCTGAAGGCAAAAGGGGGTCCAACCCGGTACTAGCAAGGTGTACCTAATAAAGTGGCCAGTGATTGTATATTCAGTAAAGAAAAAAACCCGGACGCATTGCAATTAAGAAAACTGAGTTAAGTCAAACTACTCAGCTGATGGCACATGTTAATACAATATTAAAATCGAAGCGCAAAAAATATATTACAAAAAATTTTACATTTTTCCAACTCTGACATACTGGATATTGGCGTGATGTCAAAATGAGGAACTTTTTGTTGATAGGTCAACAAATAATTTAGCAACATGATGATCCCTTAAATAAAACATACAATGTGATGGCCTACTGTAACAGATAACATGCAGCGGTTACAAATGATGACCATTTTTCTATGTCATTACCAACTAACTAAAGTCAGGAGCCGGGTAATGTTAAATAGAAAAACACTACACAATAATCTAAACAAACATTTCTCTCCAGTGCCTTTCCTGTTTTGCCTCCGTCTACTTAACTGTTGTTGAGACGAATCGTATAAATGCTTTAAGGGTGAATGGACTGCCCACCCTCCTTAAAATAACCTACATCACTGACCGAGAAGTAATTTTGTTGATAGTGATATTACAATGTGTCCTGACTTGGACAGGTTAGGCACTACACATCTTTAAATCCTGTTGTAACGCTAAACAAATGTAGCATACTAAACACTTGAATTTCAAACACTATTACTCGTGAACACTCAAATTTTGTAGATTTTCAGGATCAGAATTTTAATTTCTTTCGATTCATTCCTACAAAAGATTCGCGCAGTGGCTTATGTTGTGCTGGTCAATATTACAGCTGGTCAGTGCACTTTTTATGTCAACCCCACATCGAGGGAGGAGACCGGGGGTGACGTTTGTTTGTTATCCACAATACCTCAGAAACTGCTGGCCTGACAGACCAGTTTGAATGACATTTACTAAATCCCCCCTATGCTGTCCCATTTCGTCACCTCAAACAGCCTCGTTGAAGAGTGACAAGAAACCACCAAACGTGGAAATAAATGTCACAACAACCTGCAACCTAAAATGCAATACACTAAACACCTGATGTGGCTGATTTCTGGCTTGTGCCCATGTCCATGTGTTGCTTAGTCGTCCATACGAGCTATGTGCCTTGTTGTCTATGTTGGTGTTTCTTGTATGCGTTTTAGCTACCTGCTCCGGTCTGTACACAACTTTTGTCAACAAGGGTTTTAAAGGTGCTCTATGAATAAATTTGACTTGACTTAAATACACATACAATAGCATATTTCACCCACTTAGTAAGAAATACTTGGTAGGATGACAAATTCTCCATGGAGGTTGTGCCCCCAGTTTGAAGTTGATATAATGTCTTTTGAAGATGCATTAAAATCAATATGTCTTGATGCATGCTCAATAATACAGGTAAGAAAATCACAGAAAGTTGAATCAGTTCATCTGGACACAACGTTTATTGAGAGAAACGTTTCATCACTCATCTAAGTGACCTCTTCAGTCTCAACTGACTGCAGATATCCCCACCCTTATAAACAATACAGCGGCATAGGTAAACTCATCCACCTTCTTCACCTCTACTCCTTGCATCCTCACCATTCCAGTGTCCTCCCTCTCGTTCACACATATGTATTCCGTCTTGCTCCTACTGACTTTCATTCCTCTTCTCTCCAGTGCATACCTCCACCTCTCCAGGCTCTCCTCAACCTGCTCCCTACTCTCACTACAGATCACAACGTCATCCGTGAAAATCATAGTCAACAGAGACTGATCTCATCCATCAACCTGTCCATCACCATTGCAAACAAGAAAGGGCTCAGAGCCAATCCTTGATGTAATCCCACCTCCACCTTGAACCCATGTCATTCCTACTGCACACTTCACCACTGTCACACCACCCTCATACATATCCTGCACCACTCCTACATACTTCTCTACCACTCCCGACTTCCTCATATACCATACCTCCTCTCTCAGCACCCTGTCATATGCTTTCTCACAATCCACAAATGTAGCTCCTTCTGACCTTTTCTATACTTTTCCATTAACTTCTCCAAAATAAACATCACATCTGTAGTGCTCTTTCATGGCATGAAAACATACTGCTGCTCGCTGATCATCACTTCTCCTCTTAACCTAGCTTCCATTACTCTTAACCACAACTTCATGCTGTGGCTGATCCACTTTATACCTCTGTAGTTACTAAAGCTCTGAACATCACCCTTATTCTTGAAAATTGGTACCAGTATGCTTCTCCACTCCTCTGGCATCCTCTCACTTTCCAAGATTATGTTAAAGAATCTAGTTAAAACCCCACTGCCATCTCTCTTGAACCCCTCCATGCCTCCTCAGGTATGTCATCTGGACCAACCGCTTTTCCACTCTTCATCCTCTTCATAGCTGCCCTCACTTCATCCTTGCTAATCCACCACACTTTCTGAGTCACTATCCACATATCATCCCACCTTCTCTCTCTCATTTTCTTCATCAGCCCCTCAAAGTACTCCTCCCACCTTCTCAGCACTCTCCTTGCTTGTTAGCACATTTCCATCTCTATCCTTCACCCCCCTAACCTGCTGCACATCCTTCTTAGCTCACTCTCTCTGTCTAGCCAATCGGTACAAGTCCTTTTCTCCTCCCTTAGTGTCCAACCTCTTGTACAACTCACCACATGCCTTTTCCTTTGCCTTCACTGCCTCCCTTTGCCTTACCCCACATCTCTTTGTACTCCTGTCTACTTTCTTCATCTCTCGGACTATCCCACTGCTTCTTTGCCAGCCTGTTCCGCAGTATACTTCCCTTTACTTCCTCATTCCACCACCAAATCTCCTTGTCTTCTTTCCTCTGTCCTGATGACACATCAAGTACCTTCCTAGCTGTCTCCCTCACTATTTCTGTAGTAGGTGCCCAGCCATCTGGCAACTCTTCACTACCACCCAGTGCCCGTCTTAACGCCTCCCTGAACTCCACATAACAATCTTCCTTCTTCAACTTCTACCATTTGATCCTTGGCTCTGCCTTCACTTTCTTCCTCGTCTCGATATTCAGTCATCCTATTGACCACCATCCGATGCTGCCTAGCTACATTCTCCCCTGTCACCACTTTGCAGTCTCCAATCTCTTTCAGATCGCACCTCCTGCATAAGATATAGTCCAATTGTGTGCATCTTCCTCTACTCTTATACATGTCACCCTGTGTTGCACTCTCTTCTTGAAATATGTATTCACCACAGCCATTTCCATCCTTTTTGCAAAATCCACCGCCACCTGTCCTTCCACATTCCTCTCATTGACACCATACCTACCCATCACCTCCTCATCACCTCTGTTCCCTTCACCAACATGCCCATTGAAGTCTGCTCCAATCACCACTCTCTCCTCCTTAGGTACACTCTCCACCACTTTGTCCAAATCACTCCAGAAATCTTCTTTCGCTTTCAGACCTAACTTCTTTATCTATTTCTATGCCATATGCCTCATTTAAATCAGATCAAATGTTTATGAGAACACCTATACGTCAGTTAATACATTGTGGTCAGGTAAAAGCCCACTGCATTGTCAATGGCTGCCTGCAATACCGTAACCCATGATATTGAGGTTATATTCTGCACCCTGTAGGATGTTGACCTTTGTCTGTTTCCGGCTGTATCCTGTAAAGACTGTTTTTCCTCAGATACTTTGCATAAAATGGGGAGCACTTCTGTCAAGGTTACAAAGTAAATGTTCTCCGTTCTTTCTACCGTTTTTCTTGTGCATGCAAAGGGCTCTATGGATGCATTCATAGAATACAACAGTGAACAAGCCCGAATCCTGTGTTGTCAAACATGCTCCGTCTATTCCACCTGAAAAACTGCAACCAAGCGCTTCATCTCCTGCACCATATTGAATGGGCTGGATAAATGTCTCCATAGCAAATAGGAAATTTTCAATTTTTTTGCTCCATTGAGGTATTTTTCATGTTTCCTTGGCAAAAAACCTTTCTGCTGCTGATAATTCTGAATGAGTGCAATGTCCATCTGAGAGGGACTACTATTGGCTGTCCTCTATTCCCAGTATAACAATTTAAATTTGTGGGGTATCCTGGTGCAAAGTCCTAACACTATGCATTCGATACAGTTAAGAGAAATCCAATACAATCATGAACGTGATAAAAGGTCACTTACTCTCTCTCTGTATACATTACTGTTGATACGGGCCAAATTTTCATACATCTGGTCGCACTTCTCCGGATCTGAAATCTGACGAGAGAAAACAAAGCAGTCTCAGCTGTGTGGAAAGCATGTCAACGGCGCCTTGACTAGAGTGAACTTTTGCCAAAAGAAAACCACAAATCCTGCGCAAAAACGAGGAGAGCTGAGCTTCATACGAACACGAGCCTGTACTTTACGTATAGGAGTTAAGCAACTATAGCGCAGCCATCGTCAGCGCAACTTTAGAGCAAGGTCATCTTGTTAATCTGGTCCTCCCTCATCCTCTCGCCAAGACAGGCGCGAGGGGAGGTAGTTTTTCATCAACAACCTGGTTGGAGAAACACGAGCGTCGCATTGGCGTCTCGTCACCTGCGTGTTTTCCCCCTCGCGGAAGGCGTGCGCTACCCTCTGACGGAGGAACGTCCCCAAATCCCGACCTTTCTTCGACTCATCCCGCGGCCATTCCTCGCACAGTTTTAAAAACCGGCGATATCTTGTGGCGGACATGTTCGGCTACGGCGTAACCGGTCGGCTTTGAAAGGGCATTTAAGTTTGAGCTTCTTTTTCCTCGGTTTTACTGGCGCACTACAAACCAACGTTAGACGTGCATACCGCCACCTGCTGTACTGGAGTGTGTAACAGCATGGCTATAAGGAAGTTGTATCCAAACCTGTTTCGTTTAAGTATTTAAATAAGGCCATTTGCTCCTGTGATTGTTTGTGCCCTGTCTCTAACTGAATTTTGATGCTCCACTCCCTTCCCATACCTACCACCCTGCCCTTCATTCTTTCTACACTGAACTTCCTACAACCTACCAGGCCATGCTCAACCGTTTCCTTCCAGTGACAAGTCTCACATTTATCCGTCATGGTCTTTTTTATTGTGTATAAAGTAGCATTGGGTCCTGTATGTCCTAATCTCAACATAGAGGAAATAACGTCTTCTTTCCTCATTTACCAGGTATTACGTCTCACTCTGGCAAACTTTTGAATTTTGTAATGATCTCTAACCTTAGTGTCACTATTCCAGATTTCCTGCCACGATTTCATTATTCTGTGATGAATTTGTGATTGTTTCTAATCTAGCACAACACGTTTCTAAAATATCATTATCATTTTGCTTCATGCACTTTTAGCAAGCTTATCTGCATCCATTTCACTCTATTCTAACGTGTGCTGGTATCCAACAGAAATTATTATTCCTAGTTGCCATGGATTTAATAAGATCATATAACGCTCAATGAATAGATCCTCTTGAACTGTTTGTCCTGATTTTATAGTTTGCATTGCAGCAGCAGAATCTAAACATATCACTACTTTACTTGGTTTAGTCTCCTCTACCCACTGAAGACTGATGACTTTTGCTGTCAGTACTGCCGTGTAGGTTTTTTTGATACACCATGTGGTGCAACCCGGACACATTGTCAGTAATGAACCCGAGGTCATCAGGTGTTTCGGGTCTTATCAGACAACCTCGCCCGAGCAACCCAGCCGGGGGTGATCAAGCCCCAACTTGTGTCCACGCATCACCCTCTTCACCCAGAGCCAATGGGAAGCCTTTTCAGTGACTTCCAAGATGTTCGTAATGGCTCTTTTTCTTTGCAGCCTACAAATCCTCAAGGGTCCCAGGACCCGGTGTAAGAGACTGGCCTGCAAAGCCCCTGCAGCCCACTTCAGCTGGCTCACCGTGGGCCTGCCACCAATTCCTCTGAAACTCAGCTAACAGATCTCAAGTTACTTGATATGTACAACTTAAACTTTTCACCTGTTTGCTGGTAGATGCAGGTGAAAGTTTGTTGACAATTCTGTACATGTCGTTGACATTTATCCATGGTAACTCTTGCAGACACCACGAAAAACATGTTATTGTCAAAAGCACACGCCAACAAACAGAAAACTGGTATGACCGCTGCGGTAGAAACCGGAAGTCAGTGGACTACAGTTATGCACAGAGTCAACTAGCAATTGCTTGTAATTTAAATGTCATTAAAACAGTTAAAGGTACTTTTTGGTATTAATTTCAAGACCCACGAATTTCAAGACTGATTTCAAGAGACCCGTTTTTATTGCATCCTAATAAACTTTACTTTTCAAACTTTTCGGTTCTCTACTCTCAAAGGATGAATAGTACACCTCTTCATCCTTGGCTTATTTGTGAAAAGAGTGGGAATATTCTGGCAGCCCACTGTAACTGCATGGCAGGGCTAGATGACAGTTGTTCACATGTTGCATCATCTGTGATGCTCTATGCAGAGGCTGCTGTTAGAATTCGAGATTCAAAGACCATAACAGAGGAAAAGGATGCTCCCACCATCCCTTGATTTTGTTCCATACTGTCCTCAGTGATATGAACTTTACATCACCGAAAACAAAGAAAAATAAATTGGATTAGAGAATTGAATCAGCTGGAGAAGAGTTGCTGGTTGAATTACATCATGTCAAGAAAAAGACAAGCGGCACTGTTCCCAAATCTTCTACAGCTGAGGTCCATAACTTCTATGAAAACATAACAAGAGCAACTGCAAGCCAGCAGCTCTGCAAACTGTGTCACCTTATTCTGACCAGTACCGCCCAATGCCACTAGCAAGAAATTATCCAACTGTTATGCCAGAACTGACTGACCCAGATACCTTCCACCTAAACTTCAGTGATCTGTTGAAGCATTGTGAGGAAATCGAGATAAATGTTACTAAAGAGCAGGTAGAGATGGTTGTAAAATGACACCAGGAAGCAAGCATCCCCTGTATCTCGAGCTCTTCCTTCTCAAAATACAGGGCTCCTGTGTGTATCCAAAGTTAAAAAGAAGTCAGCTGGTGGCAGGGCCTTTTCCTATCGGGCTCCATTGTTGTGGAATAACCTGCCTGCTGCCATAGACAATCCGAGTCTGTTGAGTCCTTTAAAGCCAAACTTAAAACTCATCTTTTTGCCTTAGCTTACAATTAGTTGCCTTTAAGTTGACTGCTTCACAACCTGTACTGGATGGCGGGTCGGTTTTCTGTCTCAATGAATTTACCAACCACTGTTCTGCCGACGAGATTATCGAGTATAGATTACAGAGTATAGATTATGACTAATTGATGACTTAATTGATTATGACTAATGACTATTGCAAACTGTTCTCTTCTCTAACATGTCTTTTCTGTCTCTCTGAATGATGTCTTCTCCTTTCTCTTTTTCTGTGTTTGAATGGTGTCATGTGCGTCTCTCTTGCATGCACGTGCAGTCAGTTCTCCTCCCAGGTCTCCGTGGTGATGGTGGTCTCCATCTGGATGCTGCCTGCCCTTCCTCTCCTCACATAAGTTTTTCTTTTATTACATGATGATGCTGGTCACGTGGCTTGGGTCCTGGACTGCTCCGTTGGCACGTGGACACTGCTTGGCATCCTGCGCATCATGTTCTTCATAAGTTTTATGTCCATTATATTTCTGTTATCCTCTTTCAATGTTGTAGTACGTAAATTGCGTGAACACAATATCCATTGCATGCTGTCCGTCTTGGGAGAGAGATCCCTCCTCTGTTGCTCTCCCTAAGGTTTCTTCCTATTTTTTCTCCCTGTTAAGGGTTTTTTTTAGGGAGTTGTTCCTTATCCGATGAGAGGGTCTAAGGACAGGATGTTGTGTTGCTGTTAAGCCCACTGAGGCAAATTTGTAATTTGTGATATTGGGCTATACATATAAAATTGATTTGATTTGATTTGATCCTCGCGGAGTTGGATTTCTCACAAGGCAGGCAGAATATCTGCCTCTGTAATGAAGGCATGTTGTCATACAAATGCTGACTTGCCCTCTCAATCACTAGTTAAGAGAAGCCGCTATCCAGAAAGCTCCAAATTTACATCGACGCAAACAAGGTGGGGTTGTGATCATGAAAGGAAGATTGCCTTGAAGCCTATAGTAAATTAATGTCTGAGAAGCATGAAGGTTTTTTGCTTAGGGAGTCTGGCTTTGTGATTTCAATAGAAAATCCATTCACTGGTGTTTCCCCAGATAGTGGTGTTAATTGTAGGTGCTGTGGTGAAGGTTGCGTTGAAGTTAAATGTCCATTCTGTGTCAAAGATTTCCCCACTGAAGATGGTCTAAATGAAAAGGGATTTTGTTTGATAAAGAATGATCGTGGTGAAATGCAACTTTCTAGAGATCATGCACGTTATTACCAAGTTCAAAGCCAAATAAATGTTTGCAGTGAAGCAAAATATGGTGACTTTGTAGTTTGGACAGAAAACGACGTATTCATTGAAAGGATTCTTCCACACCAGGAATTCCGGGCTAAAGCTGTACAGAGGGCCACCTTGTTTTTAAAAAAAATGTCTGATTCCTGAGCTAGCTGCAAAGTTCTATAGTGGATCAACTCATCAGCAGTAAAGCAGCTCAGCCAAATATGATAAGACACAAGGACCATCAGATGACGTCACACAGATGGAGCTTGGTCAAAGATGGTGCTACTGCCAAGGCATGGAAGGAGGAAGACCAATGATTTATTGTGACAACAAATACTGCCCAATATCGTGCTTCCACTCTGGCTGCACAGGGCTTATTAAGGTTCCAAGTGGGAAGTGGTATTTGATCAAGATCAAAATAGTTTTTTGTGGTGAATGGCAAGTTTTACTACTTGCGTAAAATTTGAAGAGTAAAACTGCAATAGTTTAACTGCCTTAAGGTCCAATGTAATGAAACATTTTGACCATTATTTTATTGCTTGTTTTAAAATAGCTTTCTGAATAGGGGACATTCACAGTTTAGTTTTTTTGCTATCACTTTACATTCTTGAGATATTAAATTTGTATGTATTTAACTGATGATGCCACGAGGCGGACTGGTGCATTTGCAATACATGTAAGAACCCTAGTTATTCAAAAACTACTAGCTTGAGCCAAACCAACTTTGGACTGTGGTTGGAACCGGTAAGTTTGTACAAAATTATAAACTCTCTATCGTTAACACTGCAACAGCCTTTATCCAGAAATCTCTATCAATGAAATAATGATCTGTCTTTTCATTCCACTGGACCTTAAGACTCCTTTCTTTGCTCAAAACTTCTTTTTTTTTTTTTTACTGAATTGTCTTACAGTAAGTGAGCTAGTTAAAAGTTTTACTAAAAAAATTTCAATTTTATCACACGTTTCAAAAATCATGAGCTAAATATAACCTGATTTAAATATAAGTTGTAAAAGGCAGTAAAAATATAATAAATTTACAAAACTGAGCAGTTTCTCTCCCTCTTGTACCAATTATATTCAAACCATGTAATTTTAAAATTTAGCTTATAACTGCTGATGATGATTAACACACAATTGAAAAAAAAATAACTTGAAAGTTGTATCAGTCTGAAGGAACTACTGAATCACACACATTTGTCAGTGCACAAGAAACCAAGGCAATTTTATCCACTGCTGTCATACCAGCACTATCCTGATTACTGAGGTAGTCTGTTGGTAAAATTCCTTGTAAAATTGTAAATTTTCTCCGTACTAGGCCAATGACATGCTCCATATGGATGCAGACAGATGCAATATTTCTTGTTGCCTCAATTTCTAAAGGACCAAGCTGCTTTTTCCCTTTTGTAAAAGCAGGTATCTTAACTTCTGCATGATACATTGCAGTGCTTTCTTCAATGTCAAATCCCCGATCCGCAAGTACTATATCCCCTGGAAGTAAGTTATTTAATATACCACAGTGCTCTGTCAGGTGCTTATCACTGACCCGACCACACCAAGCTTTGGATATGTATGATATTCCTCCTTGAGGACAGATGCCAATTAAGAATTTTGTTGTATTGTGGTGCTTGCATGATGAGAAAGTTTGAACTCTTGCAAGGAGATTGGCTGGTTTCTCTATAAGAACCTCAAAGCAATCAATGATCACTGCTACTCTTGTTTTAAAATGTTTCCTGAATGCCATGGGAGCAGTTTTCCCAAGCTCTTCTCTCTCTGGCCATTTAACGAGAAATTCTAATCTTGTTGATGCAATGTCCAAGATATTAAGAAAGATTCTAGAAATTGTTGACGTTGACACATTGAACCTGTAACCTAGATCTTCACATGTCATATTCAATCTCAGTCGCATGAGAAATACCAGGAACTGTTGGAATTTATCAAGAGAGCTCCTGGCAGTTACTACTATGTGTGGCTCCAAAAGATCCAAAACAGCCATCATTGTTATGAAGTTGGGTAGGCCAGTATAAAATGACACCCTCTTATCATCATTCTGAAATGACTCTTTTGATAAGGATAATGCCAGAAGATTTCTTTTATGGTCGGAGATTTCTTCAATTGTTCTCTTCCGAGCTTCAACCATGTTGATGTCTTTCACTGTTAACTCTGTTTGGCAGGATGAATCATTGAATCTGTTGCTTTCGATGCCAGCCTCTTGAAATCCCTGCTGCTGCTCAATGACAGTATCTTCTTTGGCTGTTACAGTGCAAGTTGATAGGGATTGTTTTCTTTTTCTCTCTTCTCTTCTCCTATTACGTTCTTGTAAACATTCAACAGAACCGAGCCCGAACTTCTGATACCCAAGTAATTGTGATGGAGCCCAATCAATGTCTTCTTTCATAAACAGAGCTGATGGTTTACCTGTAACATAGTAAAGAAATTAATAAAGCCATCTAATATGAGCAGCTCGCAATGATTAAGAGCGGTGTTTGAAAGCATGAAACAGGGAGTTTGTATGTCTTGGGGAGGAAGACTCAGCAGAATTTTGCCCCGTGCCAATCAACGGTAGCAGAGAGGATGTACAGCTAGTACTTAGGCAACTAAAAAACTAAATTTCAAGTTGACTTGCAAGGTTATGCACAATATAGGGAGGGCTCCTCCATCGCAAAGCCAGCTCACTCACAAAACCAAAACAAAAGGGCCTAAGGTAAGATCACCAATCATGCAAGCTTACCAGTGACAAAATGATCAGAACAGACCCTCGCATAGTCTACTTTTTCATCTGTAAGATCTTCCCGATTTATCCTCGATACCCATCTTCTTCTTCTTCCCTCTGACAACCTTCGAGTTGCTTCTCCTTGGTGGCTGATTATCTTTGGAAAGCGAAAGTAGGACTTGCTCCGCTCTCTGTCAGCTCGATTGGAACAACCAAAAACAGCGCAGAAATTAACCATTGTAAAATATCGAACCACGACAGCTATTCTGTATGAATCAAACCTTGAAACTAACTCTGTCCCCTCTGACTGTTCAGAAAACGTCCAGCATCGCGCAGCGAGGGCAACACAGTAGCCTATGGATTGGAGCCGTTGTCCTCCAACGTGGCGGATGTGTTGCCGTCACTTGATATGTGATGTACTGTGAGCGTTAAGACTTTTCAGAATCATGATATTAACTAGAATTGGACTGATGTCGCTATCTTGTCGTGACCCGTTTGTAATGTCAACCCTTTGTTTCCTGATCTAATTTCAATTCTTTTTATCGTTCTTCGTACGGAAATCTCATTGAGAAAAACAATGAAGTTTGAGCCTCACGGCGTACCGTACTGGTGTTGCATCGAAACCCTTCCTACCTGTTCGGCGTCATTAAGAAAAGTCTTCAGTTCCGCTCTCCCGCTTGGTGGACGCACGCACAGATTTTTACAAGATGACTGGGGCCGCGGTTAAAAAGGGCTCATCGGGGCCGTCCGGTGTTGCAGAGTGGATCAGTTCTGCTTGTCGGTTCGCCGCAGACAGGAACGATTTTAGAAGGCGAGTAAAACGAATCGTAACGTTGTCTGTGTGCCGTGTCGCTTACTCTACTCTCAGCTAGCTAACGCGGACAAGGTTACGTTATTAGCCAGCGTTGCTCTTCTGTCGCGACGGTTTCCGGTCGACAGTCACATGTAACAACGTTTCTTGGAGCCGATCCTCGGGCGTATCTCCTTAATATTGTCTCTTACTTACCGTTATAGTTTATGGTTGAAGTTTGAGCGGATCAGTTATTTCATTTGGGTTTCTCATTACCCAAGTGAGTGTAGTGCATACATACGGTGAATATGACGCCGATGCATTGCTTTAAGTAGCACCTGTAATCAAAAGCTGAGTTTGACCCTGTACACGTCTTTTACAGGAATCTGCTGGTCAATCTAGGGTTGTTTGCAGCTGGCGTTTGGGTTGCGAGAAATCTCTCAGATTTTGATCTGATGTCTCCTCAACCCGTGGCTTAGTTCCGTCTGTATATCCATGAAATGGATGATGGTAAGGTATCCGACTACTGAACTAGAGCTTTGAGTTGTGTGCTGTTTATGCTGGTCTCACCGTGACCCAAAGAAGTTCACAGAAGCATTGTGTTATACCTCAGATATTCCTATACAGACTTCTGTTGTGTCTGTGGTATTCATTAGTGAGTTCATGGTGACTTTATACCTCTTTGTGGTATTTTATGTGATTTCATTGTATTTCAAAATATTTTTGCTGATTAATGTAGGATTAATACAGTTTTAAAGAATACTCAGTTTTTTTCACCTAGACCTCATTGTAGCACCAGGCATCATTTAGGATAGTACATATTTTCTTTGATCTCTTCAATATTGAAAAACATCACTCTGGTAAATCTCTGCACTGGTCCAATGGGGGCAGTTGTTTAAACTGTGATATATCTCATTTTTTCTTGTAAATGGGAAGCCCACAGTACAGTCACACATATTGTCATTTTAAGTTTATATGTTTTGAACAGGAACAAAACCAGATGTGATTTATTTGAACAGGAACTAACTCAGATGTGATTTGTAATTAATTATTGCACTTGATGCAGTGCATTCCAACTATCGGAGCAGGAAGTCCCAGAGTCCTGCAAGTACTTCCAAAGACTGGCTTGCATGTAGCCAGGAAAACATTGGCGGAAGTACGAAATAAATTAGATTTGATTTAGAGCATGGTTTGTGATTAATTTTTAATGGAACATATTAAGACATGTATGAATGATTGTATTGTGAATTTCCCCTTTTTGGAAAGGAGATATGTTATGGTTTTTGAAGGCTTAAATAGTTGTCCCATTGCACTGTGTTGAAGCCCAGCAAAAATGGTCAGCGAAGTGATATGTTTCTCTACACTGAAGCAATCAGTGATTTTTTAAAATTTATTTATTTTTGCCTTAGCAATTCTAAATCACACCTGATAATGTTTACATGAGGTCTAGGTAAAAAAAAAGAAAGAAAAGTGAACCTACCCTTTTAATATGATTAGCCTTCAAGATATTAAAAACGTTTTTTTTTTAAATTGATCATTCTTGGCTCTTTTTCCAAAGCATTGGTAACTCCCAGGGCGGTGCAGTGGTTAGTGCAGTCACCTCACAGTAAGAGGTAACTGGGGTCGAGCCTCGGGGTAGTCCAACCTTGGAGGTCGTCCCGGGTCATCCTCTGTGTGGAGTTTGCGTGTTTGCCCCATGTCTGCATGGGTTTCCTCCGGGTGCTCCGGTTTCCTCCCACAGTCCAAAGACATGTAGGTCAGGTGAATCAGCCGTACTAAGTTGCCCCTAGGTATGAATGTGTGTGTGTGTGTATATGTCGGCCCTGTGTGATGGCCTGGCAGCCTGTCCAGGGTGTCCCCCCACCTGCCGCCCAATGACTGCTGGGATAGGCTCCAGCATCCCCGCGACCCTGAGAGCAGGATAAGCGGTTCGGATAATGGATGGATGGATGGATGGTAACTCCCAAGAGGATTGGAAGAACTTTTTACTTTTTGTTTTGTTGGCAGTCTTATGACACTTTTCACCTTCGAAATCAAATCACAAATAGTGTGCATAACAATAATTCCCTTAGCTTGTCCCTGTTTGTGCTTTTGTAACATAACTGTGACAGTTTCAGGTAGATTACAGAATAACATTACACACTTTTAAGGACGTTAAAATGGTCTCCATATCTTCTTTTTAGGTGTCATGGACCAAATTGGGAGGCAAGGGAAGATCAAGCTTGCATTTGTTTCACTGGAAACAAATGTCATTACCAATGTCACAGATTTATCATTTTTCATCCTAATAAAGACTTTTTTTTATTGTATGCCACTGTAAGAGGACTGCATAACCACCCGGACAGTTGAGCTGCACTTAACATCTGTTACTGTTTTCTTTGACCCACATGTTATTGTTTTTACATTTTATTTAATAGGTTTGCACTCTTACCATACTCGAATGAATAGTGTAACCTGGCATACACAAAATAGAAAACCGCTGTCAAACATAAAATAATAATTGAGGTCATTAGTATTGGGGAAGAGTTTACCTAATGAAGCGAGTGTTTTATTTTGGTACATTTTGTCAGTTTGAGCCTTGTGCCGTGCATTTTCCATGACAATGTCCTCTCAAGAGCTGTTCTTTGCTTCTGCTCGTAAATGTTTGTCTGTTGGGAAAAAATCCCTCTCTTTACCTCTTAGTTTGGACCTGGCTGCTCAGGTTTTGGCCATTGACTTGGGCTTGAAACCAGCATTGCTATACGACAGTAATGGTGCCAGCGCAACCCAAGTACAACAGTATTTGAACTCACTGCAGTCCGCTCAGCTTGTTTCAGAGTCTCTCCACACTTTAGTTATAAGTGGCAATGCTCTCATTATTAATCGAGCGATTGTAATGACCAACTTAGAGCAGATGCTTCTTGGAAGCAATGTGGGGGTGATCAATGTCTGCCACACACTGGAAAAACCTATCATCGCCGACCTGCTGAATAAAGATTTAAGAAGCATGACACAAGATTTACTGGTTATTTTAAGAGAACATGTAGAACTGCAAGAGACGGAGAAGCCTCTTTATATCGGGGACAAATCTGAGCCGTGGAACTTGTGCACCCTCTTTGGGATTTTGTTGGGATACCCGGTCACCTACTGGTTTGATCAGAACAAGAGCTTTGAGAACTGCCTTGCAATGACACCGCTGATGGTTACTAAAGCTTGGGCAACGTGGCAAGCGGACGCTGAAGGACACAGATGTTGTCTTTACTCCTTTAGTATCCCAGCTAGTCTGCATAAAGACACTCAGTCTACTGTGGCATATTGGGACAATCGACTTAAAGAGAGATTTCACAGACAAACTGTCTTAAGTAATCTCACTGTTTGCCAATCAGTGGTCACTTTGCCCTCAGTCTGTTTGTGACTTGTCAACATCATCTTCAATGAATTAAGTTTACATCGAGTCCAAAAGTGGGTTTACTGCATCACTCCAATAAAACTGACTGAATCACACTGTTGGTGTTTTTTTACACAAGGTACAGCATTCACAACCGTTTCAGTTAACAATTGTACCTATGATAAACACTGGTTCTCCGTGGGCACAATCAAGTCTTCATAAAGTTTCATTTCAACCTACACACTTCACATGAATATTGTCAATGTGCCCACACAGTTGAATGCTAATTAGTTTTTTCTTCAGCTCATTCTACTAATCGCTGCATGTAAGTACCAAAACAAGGTTTCACTGGAAATCTTTAAAATGTTCATTAAAAAAGTCAACTTCACTTGTATCAAGGTACTGGTGTGATTGAAATCATCCTCTGAGTAGCAGGGTAAGGTGCAAGTGGACAGGGCAATTCAACTGCAAGCTTAAAACACTACCCACTCACAAGATGGGTTACTTGCCCAGAGCTTGTATGAGAGGCTTTCTGCGTTTTACACTAAACAAAAGCAGCGTATCAATGAAGGTGTGCAGTTATATTTTGAACATTTACATGATGCATTAACAAAATATCAAGTCTGGTTTCAAGAACATTCATGTACTTAGTACAGTCCGTCCATGGCAACTTGTAGTTTAGTTCAACACATAACATTATACAAGAAAGTTTCAAACAATTTCAACATCAATCCTGAAGTAGTTATATTGCAACCTGATTGACTCTGAGGTAGTACTGACTGCCAGTAGAGAGACAGAACTGCTGAACGTGCAATTTAATATCTGAACTCAAAGGTTCTGAATGACTGCTAGCACCTCACCACAGCGGGCACTCACTTTTAGCTCTGCCAGATGGTCTGCCCTCGTGGGCCCAATGTTTACGATGGCAATTGGTACTTTACTATCACTTGCTGCCAGTAAGAACCTGTATCCCGAATAGACCTTGGGGAAGGATGAAGAAAGAGGAAAAAAAAACTGAAATTAACTTTTCAGGTCATTTAAAGTAATTGTCCAGATAATGAATCAATCTTCAAATAAATCAGTTATTGTCATACTACAGGTCTCACTGCAGAGGTCCAGTACTTCAAATTTAACATTGGTAGCACCCCAATACAGCCTACCTGCAACGATGAGCCCGTGACCAGCACTGCATCTGATTCTGCCAGCCTCTTGTGCACCAACTGCACCGTCGTTTTGTTTACAACGTCCCCAAAAAACGTAACATCAGGCTTGAGTATGCCTCCACAGTTCTGACAGGAAGGAACTCTGAAGTGGAGGACCTGCTTTTCTTCCAAGAAAACATCGCCGTCTGGTGCCACAGCATTCACCTCTGCTGCCCAGCCAGGGTTCAGTGCAGCAAATCTCCTCTGGAGCTCCTGTCTTGGCGAGACAGTGCTGCAGCCAAGACAAATAACCCTGAAAATGACACATGTCACTCACATATCAATATTTTGTCCCACAACATTTTCATTCTGGGAGCATGCAGGCGATCCTAGGAGTGCATAAAATTGTATGACAAAATATCAAATGAGTGACAGCTCCGAGTCAGCTTTGTAATAAGAGGCAGTGACTAACTGTGGAAGTCATGAGATCTGTTCATTTCATTTTGCATCTCCTCTAAGTGTTGCATAAATTGTTGGTAGTCTGACCAAGCAAAAGTTGTGTCTCTTATTTTAAAAGCTAAATGTTATTCCAGCAAAAAATAAATAAAAAATAGACAGTTCAGCTTAACGTATGACAATTATACATCTGGAGAAAAGACCGGCACATCTTTCAAACCGGAAAGTTGAGTTCAAAAGCTTTTACATCTAAAGACCCACTGCGATGTGTGGCGGAGCCTGTTTCCATACCTGTGTGCACAGCCGTGGAGTTCAGTGAGTCTTGTATGCCCCGCCTTGGAATGAAGCGCATCCACATTCTGGGTGACCAGCCAGTGCAGCTTGCCCTTCTCCTCCCACCGCTGTAGGACCCTGTGTGCAGAGTTTGGCTCGTGGGACGAGAACAGCGGCCACCCCACATAGTTCCTCGCCCAGTAGCGCTGTCGTGACTTGGCACTGCGGACGAATTCAGCGTGCTGCATGGGGCGTCTGTCGGTGCGGGCATACAGTCCAACACCCTCTGAGCGGTAGTCGGGGATGCCCGACTCCGTTGAAAGACCCGCACCGCTGATAACAAAGAGGCGCGATGCACGGGACACGAAGGCTTGTAGCTGCTGCATAGACCGGGCGTCAACGGTGCTGCTGGCTGGCACAAAGTGCAGCATCCCTGCAGGGTGCGAGAACGCCCTCTTCCCAGATGCTGCGTTTAGTGCGCGGGCTCTCCATGGCAGTCGCATCCTTGTCAAACCAGATCAACATCTAATGGTTATTTTGTGATCCATGACTTCTTCCATCAAGTCCGCCCCAAACGATACACATGTAAAACATCATATTAACATTTGTCAGATCAGTTAGCATAAATAATGCTAAGCCTCGCTGTGATAAGTGTGATCTCTTTGACAGGTAGCGTTACAAGTGTAACACTTAACAGTGACCAAAGCAAAGGGGAGAGTAGTCGACTAGCTGACGTTGCAGCTCAAATTAAGCTGCCATGACAGGGTTGACCCTAACCTGTGTGTCATCTGTACAATAGAAACACAAGACTAACGTCGTTGTAGAAACCAACAAGTACTAAAACGTTGGCAGCGATAAGCCGTTGCCAAATTACTTTATACAATATGTAGAGGCGAAGTTATGTAAAGCCTTTACCTCACTGGTGAGGGAGTGCGAAAGCGTCGCCAACCACTGACCACCGGAACTGTCCCGTAAAAGTGTAACACCGGAACAGAGCAGACGCGCGTCACGTCGATTTGTAGCCCATGGATTTGGTTCAGTGTTACACAGGCCGAAGAAGAAGAAAAAATCAAATATGGATTATTTTAAGCAAAAATTCTTTATTTTGACAAGGAAATCTAATATATTTAATTCTTTTTTACGTGTAACTGTCGGTATCGGTGTATTCATTCGGTAGTAATTTAGTCTGAGATTTTCCGCATTTTTTGCGAAAGATAAAGTATAAATAAGTGTTTAAAATTAGCCTGAACAGGTTAGTGAATCATTGCTGTGGTAGCGACCGGAGGAGGCGGTCGCCCCGACTGTCAGCGGCTCCGTGCTGGGGCTCGCTGGACTGTTAATGTTTAAGTTGATTGTGTTATATTTTTGCGTGTTCGGGTGGTTGGGATGTTGTTGTTTGGGGGTTTCACTCGGACTGGGTGGAGGACTATTAATGACCGACTGAACTTAGGACCGTGACTTCGACTGGTGTCGCCAGTTGTGACGCCGGGGGTAAGTCGTTGTGTTTTGGCAGCTCTGGCCGGAGTGTAAATAAAGGAGCACCCCCGGGTCGTGCGCTGTATGGGAGGGACACGGGTGCTGCCATTAAAACGAAATCTCCGCCTCTCGACTCATCCTTCCACGCCGGCTCGCCACGGTACATATCTCATCAAGGGCAGAGCAACAAAAAACAACAAAACAAAAACATTCTGCAACAGAAGAACCGAAAATAACGTTTACAAAGAAGAAGAAGAAGAAAATTACAGTTACTCACACATTTTGGATGGAAATAAATCTTCCTTGTCAATCTATCATTGTGTGGTTGTAATGGTGTGCACTGGTGATTATTGTGTAAAAATGCAGGTACCCTCTGTGTGATCTGATTACAAGGACAACACATGTTATCCGTATTCATGCAGTTATGTTTCATAACTTAAATAAACCCCACAGAAATCAAGTCGATTTAAAAAACCCATTATACCCATATTTCATATTTGAAATTGACAGTTTTTGCAGAGGCGTGTACTGATTAGCACGTATGAAACATCAGTTTATATTTTACACATTGTAAATAGTGAAGATAAAATTATAATCATTGTAACACAATGCCACAATATATCCTTACAATAGAAATTGTGTGGGTTTAGTTCCTCTAGTAAATTACAAGCAAAAGGCAGATCTTGTGTTGCTGCATAAGTAGGAAGCCACAGGTCCTGTCACATTTCTGCAGCCCATTTGTTCCACTTTCACCACAGGCTACTGGCCTGAAGATGTTATTTGTCTTACTCGTTCATCTGTTTGAGGCGTTTTTTCAATGTTCAGCTGTTGTGTACCATTTTTCGTTGATTTTCTTTCATTTTGTATCAACACCAAAATGTGGACTTATATGGGATGCTGGGGGAAAATTTGCTGATATGTGCATCAATTAAACATTTAATTAATTAGCAGTATTCATGGCCTAGGTAATGAAGCATATTGAGAGAGTATGCCTACATGACAGAAATGTAGAACCGGTTGGTGGAAGTTGGTGATTACAATAATACGACATGAAAAATTGTTGTGCCATAAATATAACTGGTAGGCTAATTTGCTGATAACTTGTTAAGGGAACTTTATATATTTATCTTTACTAATTTCGTCCCACATTTTTTACATTATAGCACAACAGCTGCCACAATGCAAATGTCATCTCAGATTTCACTGTATTTGATCAGTGGCGCAGGATGGCATGGTGGTGCAGTGGTTAACGTGGTCACCTCACAGCAAGGTCCTGGGTTCGAGCCCCGGGGTAGTCCAACCTTTGGCGGTCATCCCAACTTGTCCTCTGTGTGGAGTTTGCATGTTCTCCCTGTGTCTACGTGGGTTTCCTCCGGGGGTTCTGGTTTCCTCCCACAGTCCAAAGACATATAGGTCAGGTGAATCGGCTGTACTAAATTGTCCCTAGGTGTGTGTGTGTGTGTCCTGTGAGGGACTGACAGCCTGTCCAGGGTGTCTCCCCTCCTGCCACCCACTGACTGCTGGGATAGGCTCCAGCATCCCCGCGACCCTGAGTGAGATAAGCGATTTGGATAATGGATGAATGGATGTGTGATCAGTGATCTTGCCCCATCACCAATGGAATGCCACAGTAATTTGAAGGCCTGGACCCATTGCAATTGTGTCTTTAAACAACAGAGTATAAAAACACTACTTTCCTTTATTGTAAGATTGGACATTGGATACAGGTTCTTTCTTTACCCTTTAATATCCTCATGCTTTGTTTAAATATATTCATTCATCAAAGCAGAAAGTGTTGTGTAACATCTCTAGGCAGGAGTACTGTCTTTAGATAGATATGCAGTTGAATTGACAGTGAAATTCGCAGTGTCCAAAGTCTTGGCGTGCATCAGCAGTCAGTATAGCTTTGATTGTAATCTACGGGGTAGCTGCACGATACCAGAGAGGGGTGGGTTGCAGTAGTCATTTCTGAAGAAAAGCAAAGTTTCAGCAGCATAGTAGGGCAGGAGGGATCTGGGTTTAGTGATCTTGAATAGATGCTGGCTTGCTTTTTGTTTATCCATTAGAATATGCTGCACACATCCTGATTGCAAAACTCCAAGATATCTGTAATGGAAGACACATGGTGTAAATATTGAATTATACTCATGTAAGGCATATGGTGACAGTTAAAGCGATAAAGGTAATTTAAATGTTTGATATGCGTAACAGTAAAGCACTTGTGTTGGACTTTGGCCATACCAGAGTGAGTGCAGTTGAAGATGGCTTCTGCATGCCTGTAAAATTCTTCTCCAAGGATGGTACGATAGTCCATGTGGCTGGTGTGGACAAGACACTGTGTTGCATCTTTGAAGAGCAGATCACTTTCTCCATATTGTTTGGATTCATACAGCTTGAACTCTGTATCTGGATTAGCTGCCAGGGTTTCCTATATTAGGAAAAAAAACAGTCTTAAAACTAAAAGTGAAAGCCTGCAAAGCTAATGCAACTGGTTAACAAAAAAGGTTTTGCTTAAAGTTCCTGTGCTTTTCTTTTTTGTCAACAGTTTTAAACCATTTATATGTCATATTGGTGAAGTTATTAAAGTTTTTTTAAGCAATTAATTTTTGCACCTCTCTCTTTCCTTCAATGAAACGGAACTTTTTCAGTGGGTGTAGCCCATTTTTTTTCCCACACAAAAACTAGTCACTGCTCTTTTTGGCTGCCTGACAGGAGTGACAGACTGCCCCTAGATGATAAAGTAGAAGTTGGCTGGGTGGTAGATGAATGGGTGTGGGGAGTCTTTGGTAAATAAGAGGTAAAAAATGATTAGTTGTTTTGACTGAAGCATGAGTGATGTCATCCCAGGAGTAAAATGAAATTTAAACACACAAGTATGAATACCATGTTTTACCAGCACATTAACAACATGTAAAACTCGCTCCTTCCATGCCTCTTTCCCGTAGAATAGTATGCCTTTAAATGAGCCTGACCTGTGACTTCATGAGGAAATCATACACTCTGGCTGTGAGCACTGGCCGTGTCATGATAATATTGGGCGGGATGACTCCCAGGTTGCAGCGCTCCCATTCTGACAGCGGAGCGCGTTGACCATCCCGACACAACAACTCAAAGTCTGAGGGCAGCCACCCCTCGGCCCACCCGCTGGGACTCAAACCTGAAGCACAAGAGGGCAAAAAGACCAAAGCATAATGAGGCAGGAGGTCACTGAACCAGAGGCGATGCAGCAAATGTATACGTGACTGACTGTCAGTATTTGTATCCAAACTGTATTTTGTATAACTTACTGAGAATGTTGATCTCTAAACTGTGCTGCTCAAGGAAGGCCACATCTCCATAGCTTTTGCCACTAACATCTCCAACCAGGCACCTGTAAATAACCAGAATTACATGTTCCACATCAGCAAGTGAATCACAAATAAACCTACCAACACAGGGCTCGCTGGCTCGAATCTCCGTGTTACCACCGGCTTGGTCGGGCGTCCCTACAGACACAATCGGCCGTGTCTGCGGATGGGAAGCTGGATGTGGGTATGTGTCCTGGTCGCTGCACTAGCGCCTCCTCTGGTCCGTCAGGGTATCTGTTTGGGGGGGGGGACTGGGGGGAATAGCGTGATCTTCCCACACGCTACGTCCCCCTGGTGAAACTCCTCACTGTCAGGTGAAAAGAAGCGGCTGGCGACTCCACATGTATCGGAGGAGGCATGTGGTAGTCTGCAGCCCCCCCCCCCCCGGATCGGCAGGGGGTGGAGCAGCAACCGGGACGGCTCGGAAGAGTGGGGTAATTGGCCGGATACAACTGGGGTGGAAAAAAAAAACAAAACAGGAAAGACCCTTCGGGTAAGTCATTATACATACCTTAAAGCCCCCATATTGCCATAGAAGCGTTCATTATGGTTGTCAGCGCATCGTTTGGCGGTCGCCTCCCCGGTGCCTCCCATACACACTTTGCAGAGATTCCCCCGAGAGCCAGGAAGACAGCCCTTCCAAAATATCTCATTGTACACTAAAGAGAATAACATACATATAACAGACATATAACAGACATACCAAATCAACATTTTCGGCTTTTCACTAAGACCATGATGCTGAATGGCTCACATGATGTGCAACAGTTGAAAAAAGAAAACTTTAAAATTTCCCTCAACTAGACTTAAAAGTTAAAGTAAGCCTGATATTCGAACAGTACCTTGATTTGGATCACACGAGGAGCTGTTATTATGTTCTTGGCTTAGATTGTGTTTGTAGGGTAGCAGCCAGCCTGCAGGGCTGTACATGTGACCATGACACGAGCGGCGGCCTCCGAGGTTTCCAATAAACACACTCCTGCTGGAACGCTTCACAAGCGCCACGCCCACCACTGGCGGCAACACTGAGGGCACACGGTAACAATCACTTTCATTTGTAGGATTACTGAAAGTCGCATGGCCGTGACTTTGGGCTTTTTCTGTGAACCTTACCATTTGTCTCGAAGTGGGTTGTTCCCTCAGCAGGAACACACTGCTTCCCTGGAAGAGTCAAAGAACGTCCAGTGCAAAGATCAGTTGTTGTGTTTTTTTTTCTCAGATAAAGATTATCAGCAAAAAGATTTATATTCACATCATGAGATTTTTTTTTATATCTTTTTGATTTTGATATACTTTATTGATCCCCGTAGGGAAATTATGCTCTGCATTTAACCCATCCTAGCTGTATAGCTAGGAGCAGTGGGCAGCGGCCCAACTGCTGACCAACTCCTGTTCTTCTTTCTATTGCCTCAGTCAGGGGCACAGACCGGAGTATAAACCCTAACATGCATGACTTTCTGATGGTGGGGGAAACCGGAGCACCCGGAGAAACCCTACAGCAGGTACAGGGAGAACACGCAAACTCCACACAGAGGACGACCTGGAATGACCCCAAGGTTGGACAACCCAGGGGTTCGAACCCAGGACCTTCTTGCTGTGAGGCGACAGCGCTGACCACTGTACCACCGTGTCACCCCTAAAAGCAGGGGAGAGCACTGTTAGAAGTGATAGGGGTTATATTTGTCCTTTTCCCTTCTTCCTGTCCTTACATACTTGGGCTGGTTTTCATTGAGAAATCATTGGTGGTGTGGTTAAGCAGTGTTTATCAGAGGATGCCACTGTGAGGTGCCGGTGCATCCTTGGAGTTAGTTAATGGCGGCAGTTTGCATAAACGCCTCGGGATACGCCACTTTGAAAACGCTGTTCGGGACACTGCAGGTTCACACCGTTTTAGCTCAAGGACTTCGAAGAAAGCCAACTTTCTTTTATTTTTGAGGTTCCATCCACCGTCAACCTAAACTGAACTAAAACACCAAGACGGAGACCACCACTTACGGGAGCTGAGACCCACGGCCAAGGCCTCGTCGGAGGGACCTGCTAACTGCCAGCTTGCTACCTCGGTAAGCTAGCCCACCTCCCGGCTAGTTCTCTAGTCTTGGAAATCAGTCCTTCTTTCTGTTTCTTCCCTCATTTCCGTCTTTTCCACACACTCCAGGTTAGGACTAGTATTGCGTGTTTAACCCTTAACCCCTACACCTGACTAGTCCGTAACAGTGCAAACGCAGTCCCCCACTACCAGAAATTATTCAGTCGAGATTCCCACATTTGGGGAATTCGCAGTGGTCGGCACAACCGGAGTGCGACGGTCAAGCCCCGCCCTGGGTGAAACACCTTCTTGATCACGGTATCCCCCCTGCCAGGTAAGTATGCATGGTTTGGCTCGATGCAGGAGTGGTTGGTGTGTGGTGAAGCATGTTTTGAGGAGAGGATTTAGCGGGAATGAAGTTCAATTAGAGCCTTTACCATAATATTCTGTCACGACTGGGACGAGACCGCATTTTCCAGCGATGAATGAATGAGTAGCATCCAGCGAGACGGCGTCCGCCTCATCTTTCTGTGGTAAATTGTGAGGTGTGTAGTTATCAGTGACTCTGGGGGAGTATATACAAGTGCTTACAGCGATGCGTGCTGGGAGTTGTTCAACCTGCCGTGTGATGTATATCACTTACCTTGATCTTTTCCACACAGTCACTCATCGAGACCCCCCTAACACACACCAGTGGGTCCGACTTTATACTGAGGGCCCACTGCTCACATTTCTTCTGCTCAGCATCACTAATACAGCACCAGCGCACCACGCTGTCCTCCAACGAACTACCTACACACACACACACACACACACACACACACACACACACACACACACACACACACACACACACACACACACACACACACACACACACACACACAAAACAATAGACACAGACACACAAAGTTCCAGGGCTCAACCTCAGCTGTTTGGTTTTTATAAATCGACAAAATATCATGATCGCACAAGAACGTGGATAAGGACCTTCGTGTCCGAGGCCTTTGAGAAGCGCGACATAATCCAGCCCGAGCACCTGACTCACATCCTTGTCGTCTGGCAGAATAGCTAACTTCTCTGTAACATCCTTGAAGAGAAGGTCACTTTCCCCAAAAGGTGACGAGTTAAAGAGTTGGAAACGCTGCCTCTCTCTACCCCTCTGGCCAAACAACACCTAACACATAGAAAAAGACAAGTATTTCACTTTACTTTTTTTTGGGGGGGGGGGGTGAAGAAGAAATAAGTGCACAGAGCATAACAAAAGCATATGGAGTCATCGTGTGTGTGTGTGTGTTTATTTATTTTAAGACCGGGATTAGAAAACGAAATAAAATCTACCAGCACGGTCATGAGAAACTTGCGAGCGATCTTGCGGTAGTTGAGTCTGGCGACCACGGCTCCTCCTGGACCTCGTCCCAGGTTGCAGCCTCTGTACTGGCTGAGGGGAGCATGTGTGCCGTCTGTGCACAGTAACCTGAACTCCTCCCTCTCGCTCTCTGGGCAAATAATAAAAAGAAAGAACACAAAAGAAAAGCGAGAAAAAGTTAGATGACCAAATTTCTGAATAGTGCCAAAAAAAAGAAAAGAAAAAAAGGCAATGGGTCAGTATATTGAGAGAGATGGATTTTTGACGTGAGTTGTATTGACGACGTGAACCTTCGATGTTTTCAAGGGCCAAGTGGTCCACAAACGCTACGTCCCCTGCCCCAGTCCTCAGACACCTGTGACAGATGGGAGGCAAAACATCAACAGTGGAAAAGCACTAATGATGTGATTTCAACTCCACATTTAAAAGTTCACGTGTTTTTTTTCTCCCCCTACATTTAGTTCTGATTTTTCCCAATTTCGTTCCAACACCCACCCTCGTACTGCATGCGTTCGCCAACTGCATCTCTCCGGCCGACAGTCTCTAAGGAGACGCCTCGCCACTTCCATGACAAGGCGACTCCAGGCCAAACCACTTTTTCCCACATGCACACACACACACACGCACTCGTTTCACTATCCTTACGAGGACCCCTCATTGACTACATTCATTTCCTAGCCCTTAACCCTAACCTTAACCACGCAAACTACATGCCTAACCCTAACCCTTACCCTAACCCTAATTCTAATCTTAACCCTAAAACCAAGTCCTAACCCTAAAATAGACCCTTTTACTTGTGAGGACCTCTAAAATGTCCACACAAGGTAGGTGGTTTCAGGTTTTTCTATCCTAATGAGGACATTTGGTTCACATTAGGATAGTTAAACATGTACACACACCCATGCACACAGACACACACACAAACACACACACACACACACACACACACACACACACACACACACACACACACACACACACAGACGCATGAACACAAGCCGACTCCGCCCCCCTCCCGAAGACAGCGTTGCCAATTATTGCTGCTTCATCGAGTCCAGCCATAGTCGGATCTGAGAGTACCCACGGACTCAACAACACCGAAGTTGGCAAGCGAGTGGTGAAATCAGAGACAGGCATGAACTTGCGAGAGTCGGCAGCAGAGTTATTTGTTGCGGAGTCTGCCAGTTCGTCTGACCTTAAAGCCCCTTGGCTGTTGTAAAAGGGCTCGTTGTTGGACGTCTCACAGTGGTAGTTTTTTTGGCGAATGTAGGATTTCTCGCCCTGGCACAGGGCGCACAGAGGAG
Source organism: Lampris incognitus (assembly GCF_029633865.1). Taxonomy (NCBI): domain Eukaryota; kingdom Metazoa; phylum Chordata; class Actinopteri; order Lampriformes; family Lampridae; genus Lampris; species Lampris incognitus. Next base: position 95,670,145 of record NC_079212.1, on the reverse strand, counting down.
CCGCCATGCCGGCTGCACCGGGGACACAGCTGGCGCTGAAAAAGGTGCTGACATCTGCCCAAGAGAGCAAACGAGAGTGAAAAGTGCTAAAATATAACGGTCCATCTTAGCACTGGGAAAAAATGCGAGATTTCATCATGGGTCCAACTGAGCAGGATTAATTTCTGAAACTGGTACACATACTTACAGATATACATAAATGTGATAATAATCCTGTGTTATCACTGTTATTCATGAGTATCACTTAATTCAAAAGCAATGTTTTCCACACAGTACAGTGCTGACTTATCTCTTATCTGCAGTGGCATCCATTGCCTGCATTAACCTAAGCCGAGCTGAGGTCTTACTACCTTGACTCAGCGGTTGCTCCTTTGTCCAGGTTAGGTAGTTGCGGGACAGTAAGAAGCCCAGAGGAAGACTCCATCCAGCCGTCCATCGGACCCCGCTGTGGCAACTCCTGCGGCCCTGCAGGGAGCGTATGTCCTGGGTGTCGTTTCTCACCACTGCTACCGACAGAATGCATCCTCCTGGGGTACCCAGTACATACACAGGGGGACACACACACGTACAGGTATACCGACACACTCATATGAAGGGAGGGAGTGACAAGCGGCGAGAATGGGAATTTACCATCGCTGTAGATTTCTTTGGCGATGGCAATGAGGCCAAACTGCTTGACGGCAGAGTAAACTTCTCCCGCATCCAGTGTCACTACATCAGCACGGTTTGCCTTAGAGAAATGATCAGCAGCTGGCGTCAACATCTAGCAGGTGTTAACTCAGTATACATATACATAAATACACACACACACACACACACATATATATATTAAGATAGATGTAGGAAAAAAACTTTAATACATAGTAGTATAAGCCTGTTTCGTGCGTTGCACACTCATCAGCTGCCAAGTTGGCTAGCTATACCTGTTGGTATAGCTAGCCAACTTGGTAGCTGAGCACTGCCAAGAAGGAGCGAGCGTGTGCAGCTGCATGCCCAACATGGTTACCCGCAGTTCAATGCAGCCGCCCAAGAGGAGCTGGCCTTCCACGCTTTCCTGCAGGGGCTCATGCCGGAGTGATTGCACCAGCATGTTTGCCTCATCATGCCCCAAATCCCTCAGCGAGGCTCTCTGCGAAGCTGAATGGGCCGAGGTGGTGCTCTCTATGCAGCCTACCATGCCGAAGGCCTCTGCTCTCCAACCGCACATCAGGTTGGCCGACTACAGTGAGGAGGAGGAGGCAGAAGAGGTTTACCAAGTTCGGCCTCCACCACAGCTGTTCGGCGATGGCCTCTAACATCCAGGCGACATCCATCCCGGCCAACTGACTGCTGTTACTGGTGTGACCTGCCTGGTCACATAGCCCACAACTGCCAAGCACCAGCACCGAAAGCCTCAGTCACCCTATTGGCGGGGAAATGACGGCGGAGTAGCCTAGTGAGGGGACCGCCTCTCCAGTCTCCAGCACCCTTTCAAGGCCGATGCATGCTGGTTGGCCACCTAGGTCACACCAAAGGACTGTATCTGAACTGCCAACACGATGGTCAACCCTGCCGGGCCCTGGTAGACACGGGATGTATCATTTCCCTGATGTGACCTGGCATCCTCCCGGGCACCACAAGCCCACTCTCTGTGGCATGGTCACCAACCAACACCAAGGAGGAGAACGGAGAAAAGGCTGGCATAAGGGAAGAAGTCACTACGAGTCTGAGCTGGAGACCAGGAGCTGGCGCATGAGTTCTGGCTTGCCAACATCCAAGACCCATCCATCATTGGCCTGGACCTCCTGACCCGCTGGGGAGTCCGTGTTAATGTGTCGGGGGTAACCATCACCCTCGGCACGAACACCGTTGCGCTGCAGTCTGGTCAGGGGAAGAACAGACCCAAAGACCGAGAGCTAGTCACCAAGCAGCTGCTGTCCAGCAGGCACAGAGCCCCTGTGCGGCACTGAAGTGCTGCTACTGCCAGCGGCAAGAGGAACGGGGCCAGATGACACCAACGGTGGCGGCCATCCAGACCGCCTGCAACGAGGAGAGGTGGTTCCCGTTGACCACGCAGCAACTGAGGCAGCAGCAGGAAGCTCAAAGGCTCTAGTCTCTGGTCTACTATTCTGTTTAGCTCAACCACTCCTTCAAACCTAGAACTGGTCCAGTGGCTTATAGTAGGTGGCCTGTGATACAGTGACACAAGTGCTACAATTGATTTGCAGTGACCCTTCCCTCTAAGGGGACAAGAGGACCCAAACCATGCCAGGAAAGTACCCCCCACTGTAGGGGTCATGCATCCAGATTTTTCCTTTAATTTGTCACCCAACTATATATCTATATACTATATATCTACATACTATATATATATATATATATATATATATATATATATATATATATATATATATATATATATATATATATCCATCTATTATCTGAATTGCTTATCCTGCTCTCAGGGTCGCAGGGATGCTGGAGCTTATTTCCAGCAGTCATTGGGCGGCAGGCAGGAAGACACCCTGGGCAGGCCCCCAGGCCATCACAGGGCGCCCACACACACACACACACACACACACACACACACACGAGCGCACACACACATAGTCCATGGGCCAGAGCCCAAAATTTCCTATTTCGGTACACTCAAGGTGGCAAAACTTACTTATAATTTTTGAAAGGATCCATGTCTGTAGATGATATTTTGGTATGATAACCATTCCTGAGTGGCAGCTGTATCACAGTTATCAGCTCATGAAGTTAACCACCCGCTAAACTAAATTGCATTTTAGACGCTGGTGCATATCCTGGTTTAGCCTCATGGTCAGGACATTTTTCAATGTTCTATAATATTGTCTTTGGTATCATTTTAAAGGGGACCTTCTTAGCTTTCATTCAAGCCCTGTTGTGGATATTTCTCACAAATATAGAGGTCACTTGAGCTCTTCAACCCGTCAATAACACACATCTTTCTGCAATGTTCGCCTAAACTATATACTTTCTTTTAGCCCTGTGGCATCTAGGAATATCAGGGACACAAAACACAAAAACTGGAATACTCACAGGACTGTAAAGATTCAGGAAATGTATAATATACCCATACTATTTCATTGTGTGAGGTGATTGTGAACCTTAAATTAGAAGGGCATTATTACTAAGAAACTAACTAGACCAAAGCCAGTTAGTCCATGGGTCAGACCAGATATCGATATCACCCAAGGTGACACAACTTCACTGGTGCCATTTTATTTGGTACACTAACAGAAGTAAAATAATACATGATAACCTTTCCAAATGAGCAGCTATTTCATTTTTCTTTCAGGAAACCTGTTTCTGTGCCTCTCACGATTGTGTATTTGCCCAGATTTTTACAAATATAGCATTTCAACACCCCTGGTACTGATTAGCCTAGCTTAAACTCTGGGACAGTTCTTAGTTGGCCGACAACCAAGGATAACCAGTACTGTGTACTTCCATTCATTGTGCTAAGCTAGGCTAACGTGCAGCCAGATAGCTTTCTACTAAACACATATAGAGGAAACTGGTATCTATCTTCTTGTCTCACTCTGGAGAAGATTGTAAGCTAATTTCCCATAATGTTAGCATGTTCTTTTAATGTATATGTTAATATGATTAGTTAAAGTGGCTACGAGGAACTTTCATCTTGTGTTGATTTTAGCAGCCTCATGTGGACAAAATACAGCTGTTGCATAGCAACTAGGTAATGTACACTACCGTTCAAAAGTTTGGGATCACCCAAACAATTTCGTGTTTTCCATGAAAAGTCACACTTATTCACCACCATATGTTGTGAAATGAATAGAAAATAGAGTCAAGACATTGACAAGGTTAGAAATAATGATTTGTATTTGAAATAAGATTTTTTTTACATCAAACTTTGCTTTCGTCAAAGAATCCTCCATTTGCAGCAATTACAGCATTGCAGACCTTTGGCATTCTAGCTGTTAATTTGTTGAGGTAATCTGGAGAAATTGCACCCCACGCTTCCAGAAGCAGCTCCCACAAGTTGGATTGGTTGGATGGGCACTTCTTTGAGCAGATTGAGTTTCTGGAGCATCACATTTGTGGGGTCAATTAAACGCTCAAAATGGCCAGAAAAAGAGAACTTTCATCTGAAACTCGACAGTCTATTCTTGTTCTTAGAAATGAAGGCTATTCCATGCGAGAAATTGCTAAGAAATTGAAGATTTCCTACACCGGTGTGTACTACTCCCTTCAGAGGACAGCACAAACAGGCTCTAACAGGTACTATTTAATGAAGATGCCAGTTGGGGACCTGTGAGGCGTCTGTTTCTCAAACTAGAGACTCTAATGTACTTATCTTCTTGCTCAGTTGTGCAACGCGGCCTCCCACTTCTTTTTCTACTCTGGTTAGAGCCTGTTTGTGCTGTCCTCTGAAGGGAGTAGTACACACCGGTGTAGGAAATCTTCAATTTCTTAGCAATTTCTCGCATGGAATAGCCTTCATTTCTAAGAACAAGAATAGACTGTCGAGTTTCAGATGAAAGTTCTCTTTTTCTGGCCATTTTGAGCGTTTAATTGACCCCACAAATGTGATGCTCCAGAAACTCAATCTGCTCAAAGAAGTGCCCATCCAACCAATCCAACTTGTGGGAGCTGCTTCTGGAAGCGTGGGGTGCAATTTCTCCAGATTACCTCAACAAATTAACAGCTAGAATGCCAAAGGTCTGCAATGCTGTAATTGCTGCAAATGGAGGATTCTTTGACGAAAGCAAAGTTTGATGTAAAAAAAATCTTATTTCAAATACAAATCATTATTTCTAACCTTGTCAATGTCTTGACTCTATTTTCTATTCATTTCACAACATATGGTGGTGAATAAGTGTGACTTTTCATGGAAAACACAAAATTGTTTGGGTGATCCCAAACTTTTGAACGGTAGTGTATCTATTTGTGGCTATGTAAGATAAATAATGGTAATATGACGCTGGTGAAGAAAGGTAAACTTTATTTTAGTAGTGTTCATACAGCTAAGTTACATGTATTTGTTTGTATGTGGCAGGTGAAAACTGACTGAATATGGCCACTGGTGAACAAGCAAGTTTTTACCCAATACCAAAGCGCCCACGGGTGGAGTGCATTATCCACTGTTCTGATGATACAGATAAGCTGGTTTCACTACAAAGTGTCGACTCATGGAGAACTCTGCTCAGGGCAGCTCAGATACGAAATCATGCACCAGTTTTGAAACTGGCAAAAGACATTCCTGAGGGACAGATTCCAGCAATCTACTACCACAGAAAGTGTCGCAGTATCTTCACTATGAAGCAAATTCTTGATGGCCTCCTTGCAAAAGAAAAGAAAAGTTGTGTCTCTGCTGAAGAGAAACAATCTAAGAGAGTAGCTTGACATGCTCCAAGTACATCTAGGACTTATGATGCAGAGTGCATATTTTGTCAGAAAAACAGCAAATATTCCAAGAGACAGAATACGAGAGAAGTACTGGTGCAGTGTCGAGAACTGCGAGCTGATGCAAAGATCAGGAGTGCAGCCACAAAGAAAAGGGACAGCAGAATCCTTGCCATTGTGAGTAGAGACCTTGTAGCAGCTGAAGGGCACTACCACAGGTCATGCTATAGACTTTACACCAAAGAAGAGGTTTCCAAAGGAGAGGTTGCCAGCAATGAAGATGATGATGCTGCAGCCCAGTATGAAGCTGCTGTGAATAAGGCATACAATGAGCTGTTCCTCTTCATCAGGATGGAGCTTTTTGGCAATCCTCAAGTGATGACAATGACTGATCTCTCTTCTAGACTGGTAGCTTCAATGAACTCCCAAGGCATTGCCCAAGTCAAGGAATCAACCAAGAAGCACATAAGGCGAAACCTGGAGAGTGAGTTTGCTGGAGCCTTTCAGATATTCCCTGATGAGAAAGGAAAATTCCTCCTCTATCCCGATAACTTGTCCATGAGGGAACTTGCCAAAGAAAATCAGTCTCTCAAAAGGGAGCTGCAGACCCTGAAAAGTGTCAGTGCATAAGATGTTATAGCCAAAGCAGCCATCAAATTGAGAGCAGACATTAAAAGTCAAGATGTTCCTCGAACCTGGCCGCCTGAAGTCAAACCAGAAGCAGAATGTCCTACCATTCCAGAGTCGCTCATTATCTTCCTGTACTCTCTACTCACAGGCTCAAATGATCCTGATCATGCATCCCAGAGAGTGCAGTGCCTTCTGCAGTCATTTGGCCATGACATAGTATATGCAGTGACATGTGGAAATACCAAGCCTTCCAAGCACATTGTTCTGCCATTCAGTGTCAAATCGTTGACAGGAAATGTAGAGTTGATAAACATCCTCAACCGACTTGGTCACAGTGTGTCCTATTCACAGATGGAAGAGATCAACACTGCCCTGTGTCTCCAGAAACTCTCATCATCAGGGAGTGGCATTGCCCTTCCAGCTAACATCCATCCTGGCATATTCACAACTTTAGCCTGGGACAATATCGACCGTCTTGAAGAAACTGTCAGTGGTGAGGGAACATCTCACAGAGTCAATGGGATTGCTGTGCAAGCAAAGCCAGTCAACCCACTTCCTGTCCAACCCATGCCCACTGTTCCCAAAACAAAGAAGAGAAGCATTGATGGACCCCCACCAATGTTACCAACTTACAATGCTGGACAACGGGTAGGGCCACCACAAAGCAAAAAGTCAGATGCCGATACTGCAGCCAATACTAAGCTTGCCAGAGAGAAAAACCTTCTTTGGGTCCTAGCACGCATGTCACAACAAGAAGAACAGTCAGTCAGCAGCTGGACAGGCTTCAACATCCTGACTCGAGGAGAGATGACGGTCATCCCCGACAATATAGGCTATCTGCCTACCATCAATGCTCCAGCGACACAAATGTCTACTGTCAACGAGGTGCTTAACCAGTCACTGAGCATCATGCAGTGCTTAGGCCTGAGGAAGATTGTCTGTGTCTTTGACCAAGCCCTGTATGCGAAGGCTGTCGAGATCACATGGAAACACCATGACAAGTTCCATGATATCATCGTTAGGCTTGGGGTATTCCACACCATCTGCACACTGCTGGCAATAATAGGTAAGCGTTTCCAAGATGCTGGACTCAAAGACCTCTGCATTGAGTCTGGCATGATTGCAGAAGGCTCAATTGCTGGTGTTATGGATGGCCGCAAGTACAACAGGGCAGTGCGACTACACAAGCTCCTGTATGAGGCTCTCATGCGACTGACCTTGAATGGTTTCCTGTCCTGGTTGGAAGAAACTCACAGGAATGACATGGTTCACCTGAATGAGACACTGAAGACCATTGACAGCCTTGGGAAAGAAGTCTCACAACATGCTTTGAAGGAGGTCCTCGAGAACAGCTCTTGTACACGCATCATGGATCTATTTGAAGTCTACCGTGAGTTCCTTAGAGATGGAAACGGCAGCCTCTCGAACTTCTGGATGTCCTATTTGGACATGGTTGAAATCTTGTTGGGGCTCATCCGAGCATCCAGAGAGGGAGACTGGATGCTACACTTGGCTAGCATTCGAGCAATGATCCCATGGTGCTTTGCTTATGACAGGATGAATTATGCACGCTACCTCCCCTACTACTACGCCCAGATGTCTGAGCTGCCATTCACACACCCAGATGTGTACACAGAATTCATGGAAGGAGGCTTCTCAGTCCAACTGGGCTCCACCAATCCCTTTAGCCGAATCCCTGTTGACCAAGCTATAGAAGAAACGGTGAACAAAGACACCCAAACAGCTGGAGGGACAAAGGGATTCAGCTTGAAGCCAGGAGCTGTGACCAAATATTATCTCACAGCTGAGTATAGAAGCATGTACCTCAGACAGCTGAGAGACCTGACAGGTCAAGGCAGGTGCAAATGGTCTCATCCAGATCTACAGAGTCCAAGGATCAAGAGAGATGAAGCAGATGTCCAGTCTCTCATGGACCTTATGGAGAATAACTGGCTCAATCCTATGTCCCCTGATGAGATTGATTTGGTTAGCCTCTCCACTGGCAATATGGCTCCACCTGATGTGACCATAGATCTCTTGAGAGCTCTTGAGAAAGGAGAAGAGGCCTACCAAGCATTCCAGCAAACAAGGTTAGATGCAGACCCACCACCTGTGAAATTCCACGACAAGATGACCAAGCAAAGTCTGAAAACATTCTCCAATGTCAGCACAAAACAAGCTCATGGAAAGAAAGCACAGGATGTGGTTCTGAAGGCAGATAGAAACCTTTTCAGTCACATGATCCTGGTGGCTGAAAGCAGGAAGGTGAATCTGAAGGATGTCCTTGCCTACCCATTGGGCCCACTACCATGGGCACTGGCAAATGCTGATGGGTCCTTACGAAAAACAAACAAGGCTGCACTTGCCAGAGAGCTTGAAAAGAATGTATCTCCTGCAGAAGACATCCCAATCCCATCTACTTCCATCATTGATGGGATGAGCCTGGTCCAAAAAATGAATGGTAACAACAAAACCTTTGCACAGGTGGCAGTCAGCCTTGACCCAGGTCCTCCATGAGGGAGCACAGAGTGGGAGGATTGATGTTGTTTTTGATGTCTATCACCAGACTTCGATCAAAGATGCTGAACGACTGAACCGGGGTGGAGACATCACTCTCCAGTACAAGAATCTTGCAGGGGGACACCACGTCCAGCAGTGGAGAAAATTTCTGTGCAGTTCCTCCAACAAGACCAGTCTCATCAAGTTTCTGGTGGAAGAGTGGAAACTCCCACGATACAGAGCTATGCTGCATGGCAAGGTGTTGTACATGACCTGTGAGGAAACCTGCTACAAGTTGACAGAAGATGGATGTGAGGAAGCAGCAGAACTGCGCTCCACACATGAAGAAGCTGACACCCGTCTGCTCCTGCATGCATTGCATGCAGCAAATGCGGGCTCAAAGTCAGTTATCATCACAGCTGAGGACACTGATGTCATGGTGCTTTGTCTTGGCTTCCAGAAGGACATCACCTGTCCCATCTACCAGAAGTGTGGGACTCAGAACCACACACGGTTTGTCGACATCACCAAACTGGCAAGTTCACTTGGAGACAGCATCTGTGACAGCCTAATTGGCTTACATGCCTTCACAGGCTGCGACACTGTCAGTGCATTCGCTGGTCAAGGGAAGCTGAATGCCCTGAAGATAGTGAGAAAGCACACTTCCTGCCAAGAGACTTTTAGTCAACTGGGACAGACATGGAATGTGAGTGATGAGCTGTTCCAGAAAATTGAGCAGTTCACCTGTCGGATGTATGTTGCTAATAGCAGCACTGCTGAGGTGAACAAACTGCGTTACCAGCTCTTCTGCACCAAAAAGGGGAGAGGTTGAATCCAGCCAGCTGCCACCATGTAGAGACTGTCTCTTTATGCATGTTCAACGAGCCAACTATCAGGCAGCAATATGGAAGTGCTGTCTGCAGGCTAACCCTGTGGTGCCAAGCCCTACTGAGTATGGATGGACAGACGATGAAGGCAAGCTGGCCATTTACTGGATGCGCTCCCCACTTGCACCAGATGTGGTCTTGGAAATGCTAACATGCAAGTGTGTGCATTCATGCAAAATGCCAAGCTGCATGTGCCTGTCAAATGGACTTCCATGCACAGACATGTGCAGGTTACAGACCTGCAGTAACCAAAAACAGCAGGATGGTCCAGAACTGGACTTTGAACTTGGGGAGTCAGATGATGAGAGAAACGAGCAGTTTGATGAATGACAGTGTGATGATTCTGATGGTATCACTGTGGTAGTAGTCTATTGATGCACAGGATGTTGATTCTGGACTTGGTTACCCAGAGCTTGATAACAATAATGTAACCATATTCACATATACCCATTACCCTACCCATTACCATTCCATATACCCACTAATGATATGGGATTACATGTATCATTGACTAAGTATATGTAAATGTCAATGTTGTTTAAAATATTAAAATAGTTCATTACCTCACTATGGTATTCCTTTTTATCATGTATTTTGATTGTGTATTTAAACAAATGTATAGAGACCAGTTTGTGACCTAACTGGCTTTGGTCTAGTTCTCATTTAAGGCTCACAATCACCTCACACAATGAAATAGTATGGGTACATTATACATTTTCTGAATCTTTACAGTCCTGTGAGTATTCCAGTTTTTGTGTTTTGTGTCCCTGATATTCCTAGATGCCACAGGGCTAAAAGAAAGTATATAGTTTAGGCGAACATTGCAGAAAGATGTGTGTTATCGACGGGTTGAAGAGCTCAAGTGACCTCTATATTTGTGAGAAATATCCACAACAGGGCTTGAATGAAAGCTAAGAAGGTCCCCTTTAAAATGATACCAAAGACAATATTATAGAACATTGAAAAATGTCCTGACCATGAGGCTAAACCAGGATATGCACCAGCGTCTAAAATGCAATTTAGTTTAGCGGGTGGTTAACTTCATGAGCTGATAACTGTGATACAGCTGCCACTCAGGAATGGTTATCATACCAAAATATCATCTACAGACATGGATCCTCTCAAAAATTATAAGTAAGTTTTGCCACCTTGAGTGTACCGAAATATCGTCTGGCCCATGGACTAACACACACACACACCCATTCATACCTAGGGACAATTTAGTACGGCCAATTCATCTGACTTACATGTCTTTGGACTGTGGGAGGAAACCAGAGCACCCGGTGGAAACCCATGCAGACACGGGGAGAACATGTAAACTCCACACAGAGGACAACCCGGAATGACCCCCAAGGTTGGACTACCCCAGGGCTCGAACCCAGGACCTTCTTGCTGTGAGGCGACTGTGCTAACCACTGCGCCACCATATATATATATATATATACACACACATTTTTTCCAAATTATGGACATTTATAAGACACAACAGACACTGAAAGTGTGCAACTTCAAAACCACAGTTACTTGCTGTGGTTTATTAAGTGGACGATTTTCTTTTCATTTGCCCTGCTCTGCGACCTGACTAGAACTTGGACCTAAAATATTAAGATGTGATGTCATTACATTTGAAGGGGAAAGATGGCTTACCCTGATCTTACTGATGCAGTCTGTGGTGCTGTAGGCGCGTACACAGGAGAGTCTGGCGAACGCTGCTACAGCAGCTGGAGGCAGCACCGTCACCAGAGCTTTGGCCAGCTCGGCACACTTCCTCTGCTCTGGATCCGACACCGTGCACCAGCGCATTTTCTTAGCTGCGGTACGGGATAAGGAACATTCCCGGTCTGAATGATGCTCAACCAATTTACACAAATGGCAAAGCATGAAAAGTCAGCCAAGGTGTCACACCTGCATTCAAGCTGAAGATCTGGCCAGTGTTAATGACATGCACTTGTACACAGTGTAATGGAAAAGGCACGTTTGTGATACTTTTCATGTGAAAAATGATCATTTGAAAGAAATCAGTGTCCAGTTTTGCATTATTTACTGGGGAGTGCGCATTTTTTCATCACATTTTGCCAAGTCAGTTTGTGATGGGCCGACAAGAACACGACAATCTTGCCCCCAAAACATCAGATGAACTCTCCTGACAACAGAAAAAAAAGTGCGAGCATATGCTCAGCCCTGACTTCTGAACATTCACCAGTATAAGTGAAGTGGGAATGACAAAAGACACACTCACCCCTGCTGCAACAGAGAAATATGAAGAAAATCGAAGCCGCCTGAAGTGCTCGCATCGTGCTCACTCTCGTCGACCCAAGCTTAAAGTGACTACGAGTTTATCACAACACACGGTCCTACTTGCCAGCTGGGAAACTCTTCATATCCCTGCACACAAGCTTTTCAGAGGTGTTAGGGAGGGGAGGCAGTGGTCCTGACGTGAAATAAAAAACTACCATGCAAGAGGGGGCACTTCTGCAAATAGTGAAACCATTTTTTACACACATATGGAAAATATTTAAGACCATCTGTCACGTGGATTACCCGCATCCAAACAGTGTTGTACTTTCGTTGTTGGACGTTAACGGTTTGTTGGACCACGGGCGTAACATTTTCCATTTCCTCCTGATGCACGCTCAGTAATCCAGATAAGGAAGTCACAGGAAGTTTAATAAGTTCATCTGGACACAGTGTTCATTGGGAGGAATGTTTCATCACTCATTTGAGTGGCTGTTGCAGCTAGAAAAGTGCTACGTAAATGCAACCCATCCATCCATGTAAGTGACCTCTTCAGTGGCGGTGGTGGAAAATGCGAGGACAAGCCATAACTGGCATGTTATACTACGCAGTTGTGCTCAGAGACTGACCAGAGGGTTGGACGAAGACGCATACATAAAAAAGGTATTGAGTTCTTTATGCACACTTTATTGTGACAAAAAGGTGTAATAAATAACACATTTTAAATGCATTCTGCAAAAACAGGTAGCAGCTAGTGAACCCCCCCTCCCCCCTTTTTCTCCCCAGTTGTATCTGCCCCATTACCCCACTCTTCCGAGCTGTCCCGGTCGCTGCTCCACCCCCTCTGCCGACCCGGGGAGGGATGCAGACTACCACATGCCTCCTCCCGTTACAGGTGGAGTTGCCAGCCGCTTCTTTTCCCCTGGCGGTGAGGAGTTTCACCAGGGGGACGTAGCGCGTGGGTACATCACTCTACCCCCCCCCCCCCCGGAACAGGTGCCCCCGGCCGACCAGAGGAGGCGCTAGTGCAGTGACCGGGACGCATACCATCTGGCTTCCCACCTGCAGACACCAGCCAATTGTGTCAGTAGTGATGCCTGACCAAGCCGGAGGTAACACGGGGATTCGAACCGCCGATCCCCGTGATGATAGGCAACGGAATAGACCGCTACGCTACCTGGACACCCACAGCCAGTGAACTTAATCTCCACATATTTCTTCCTCACGGTCATATTAAAGAGTGAGATGTGACAAATGAATAACTATTCAGAAAAACTGACAGGTGAATGATTTTCTGGAAGACGAGTCGCGTCAGAGAAAACGTCCCCGTTATGTGGTGAGCTGCGAGCGATCAGCTGCCCCGTCTCCTGTCCGACCGCTCAGGACGTCACCCGTTGACTTACGCAGGAGAGCATTTAAACGCTGGACCCGCTCGGTGTGCAGGAGCATTTCGGGCTTCCGCTTCGCCAGATCGGCTGACAGTCTCCTGATGCGCTCCTCCAACTGTCACAAACAAAAACACAACTGACATCACACCAGCGGCACTCAAAAGTAAGATACACGTCCATGATTTCAAGAAGCTCGCTTCAACTTGACCTCTGCTTGTTTAATTTTTAACACTCAAAGATTTACGTTTTGGTTGACGCTTTAGAAGAACGCATGAAAAGTGTAAGACAGGTAAAACATGAACCCGTGTACGGCACAATGGCTGGCTGTTTATTTATGTCCACATTTATCATACCCCTAAAACTTTTAAAACACCTATGAAGGGCATTTCTTTGCCAGTCTGGACTCTGGGCCTCATTCGTCAATCGTTTGCACATTTGTTCTCACGCACCCGTGGAATTTTCTAGACCTGAGGTTTCTCTCAGAGACCAGTGTAGAACCTGGGTAACCCCCGAAATTAGACACCAGCTGGCTAACACTGATGTCTTTACAAGCCTGGGCCAATTGCTTGTTGCAAGAGGTAGACAATAGGTGCCGGGGGGTTACAAATAACCATCAGGCTTTGCTCTGACCGTCAGACAATATTGAGAGCCAAAAAAAAAAAAAAAAAAAATCCATGGTGCAAAAGAACAAATTTGTACGTGAGAATGATTGATGAATGAGGCCCAATGTGTGTTGGTAAAGCACGGGACTGTCGCTGTTCAGTATTTTGTAGCAGTTATTCACACATGGTTACTTTTTGCGAATTTTCATCGCTATTAATGGGAAACATTTGACTCAAACATATGGAGAAACAATCCTGTAATGTATACACTGCCTTGATTGAATGATTGGTGGGGCTTTTAAATCCTGTAAAACTACCAAGTATAGCAAGTCTTACTTTAATGTGATTTTTAAGTTAATTATTTTGTCATTTCAAAAGGGAAAGAGAAAACTTAAAACACACAGTACATAATAATACATTGCAAGACTGTATGATTTTACTGTATTTTTACTGCATTTTTTTACTTTGTGTGTGTGTGTGTGTATATACAATCACTGGCCACTTTATTAGGTACACCTTGCTAGTACCGGGTTGGACTCCCTTTTGCCTTCAGAACTGCCTTAATCCTTCGTGGCATAGATTCAACAAGGTACTGGAAACATTCCTCAGAGAGTTTGGTCCATATTGACATGATAGCATCACGCAGTTGCTGCAGATTTGTCGGCTGCACATCCATGATGCGAATCTCCCGGTCCACCACATCCCAAAGGTGCTCTATTGGATTGATATCTGGTGACTGTGGAGGCCATTTGAGTACAGTGAACTCATTGTCATGTTCAAGAAACCAGTCTGAGATGATTCGAGCTTTATGACATGGCGCGTTATCCTGCTGGAAGTAGCCATCAGAAGATGGGAACACTGTGGTCATAAAGGGATGGACATGGTCAGCAACAATACTCAGGTAGGCTGTGGCGTTGACACGATGCTCAATTGGTACTAAGGGGCCCAAAGTGTGCCAAGAAAATATCCCCCACACCATTACACCACCACCACCAGCCTGAACCGTTGATACAAGGCAGGATGGATCCATGCTTTCATGTTGCTGACGCCAAATTCTGACCCTACCATCCGAATGTCGCAGCAGAAATCGAGACTCATCAGACCAGGCAACGTTTTTCCAATCTTCTATTGTCCAATTTTGGTGTGCCTGTGCGAATTGTAGCCTCAGTTTCCTGTTCTTAGCTGACAGGAGTGGCACCCGGTGTGGTCTTCTGCTGCTGTAGCCCATCTGCCTCAAGGTTCGACGTGTTGTGCGTTCAGAGATGCTCTTCTGCATACCTCGGTTGTAATGAGTGGTTATTTGAGCTACGGTTGCCTTTCCATCAGCTCGAACCAGTCTGGCCATTCTCCTCTGACCTCTGGCATCAACAAGGCATTTTCGCCCACAGAACTGCCGCTCACTGGATATTTTCTCTTTTTCAGACCATTCTCTGTAAACCCTAGAGATGGTTGTGCATGAAAATCCCAGTAGATCAGCAGTTTCTGAAATACTCAGACCAGCCCGTCTGGCACCAACAACCATGCCACGTTCAAAGTCACTTAAATCACCTTTCTTCCCCATTCTGATGCTCGGTTTGAACTGCAGCAGATCGTCTTGATCGTGTCTACATGCCTTAACGCATTGAGTTGCTGCCATGTGATTGGCTGATTAGAAATTTGCGTTAACGAGCAGTTGGACAGGTGTGCCTAATAAAGTGGCTGGTGAGTGTATATATATAAATATAAAACATACTATAATTTATGCTTTATTTTGAATTGTTATCTGCTTGATGAAAAAAATGACAGTTCGCTCAACTCAAATTCTCACCTCCTTCAATTCTTGACATACAGTTTTCTTTTCCATTTGCTCTTCCTCTTCACTGGACTGTAGCCATCCCTTTAGTACCTCTTTTAATCTCTGCCATGCCCTGAATCAATATGCACACACAAGCAGAATAAAATCTATTGCAATATTTATTATATTAGCATTAAAATGGGGTCAATGAGCATATGACAAGGAAAGCCGGGGGGGGGGGGTGTTCTTACTGCAGCTGTTTCCTATCCTGTTGGAAACGCTCCATGTCCTGTCGAATGCTAAGCAGCTCTCTGGTAAGAGGTAAGGTTGGATCAGCCTGCTCGTCGCCATACTCCTCTTCTTCAGTATGAGCCTCAACTTCCTTACTGGATGCTTTCAGGTATACCCCTTGAAAAACAACTGCAATAGTTGGCCCAAGTAAAGCATTTTAGACATCTTGAATATCAGAATGGTGCATTTCAGAGAAAACTGTGGCATTAGAATCAATATATACCTGAATAAGTTGAAGAGTGGGGGTTAGGAGGAAGGATGAACTGATCAGGGGCCAGGAGTGCAGCGTCTTTGGGACAATAGGTGGTTCCTGACTAAAGAAAAAAAAGATGGTTTTAGATAATAGCGCTTGCTTTGCGCTATCAATGTACAGACAATTAACTGTAATATATATATATATATACACTACCGTTCAAAAGTTTGGGATCACATTGAAATGTCCATATTTTTGAAGGAAAAGCACTGTACTGTTCAATGAAGATAACTTTAAACTAGTCTTAACTTTAAAGAAATACACTCTATACATTGCTAATGTGGTAAATGACTATTCTAGCTGCAAATGTCTGGTTTTTGGTGCAATATCTACATAGGTGTATAGAGGCCCATTTCAAGCAACTATCACTCCAGCGTTCTAATGGTACAATGTGTTTGCTCATTGGCTCAGAAGGCTAATTGATGATTAGAAAACCCTTGTGCAATCATGTTCACACATCTGAAAACAGTTTAGCTCGTTACAGAAGCTACAAAACTGACCTTCCTTTGAGCAGATTGAGTTTCTGGAGCATCACATTTGTGGGGTCAATTAAACGCTCAAAATGGCCAGAAAAAGAGAACTTTCATCTGAAACTCGACAGTCTATTCTTGTTCTTAGAAATGAAGGCTATTCCATGCGAGAAATTGCTAAGAAATTGAAGATTTCCTACACCGGTGTGTACTACTCCCTTCAGAGGACAGCACAAACAGGCGCTAACCAGAGTAGAAAAAGAAGTGGGAGGCTGCGTTGCACAACTGAGCAAGAAGATAAGTACATTAGAGTCTCTAGTTTGAGAAACAGACGCCTCACAGGTCCCCAACTGGCATCTTCATTAAATAGTACCCGCAAAACACCAGTGTCAACATCTACAGTGAAGAGGCGGCTGCGGGATTCTGGGCTTCAGGGCAGAGTGGCAAAGAAAAAGCCATATCTGAGACTGACCAATAAAAGAAAAAGATTAAGATGAGCAAAAGAACACAGACATTGGACAGAGGAAGACTGGAAAAAAGTGTTGTGGACGGATGAATCCAAGTTTGAGGTGTTTGGATCACAAAGAAGAACGTTTGTGAGACGCAGAACAAATGAAAAGATGCTGGAAGAATGCCTGACGCCATCTGTTAAGCATGGTGGAGGTAATGTGATGGTCTGGGGTTGCTTTGGTGCTGGTAAGGTGGGAGATTTGTACAGGGTAAAAGGGATTCTGAATAAGGAAGGCTATCACTCCATTTTGCAACGCCATGCCATACCCAGTGGACAGCGCTTGATTGGAGCCAATTTCATCCTACAACAGGACAATGACCCTAAACACACCTCCAAATTGTGCAAGAACTATTTAGAGCAGAAGCAGGCAGCTGGTATTCTATCGGTAATGGAGTGGCCAGCGCAGTCACCAGATCTGAACCCCATTGAGCTGTTGTGGGAGCAGCTTGACCGTATGGTACGCAAGAAGTGCCCATCCAACCAATCCAACTTGTGGGAGCTGCTTCTGGAAGCGTGGGGTGCAATTTCTCCAGATTACCTCAACAAATTAACAGCTAGAATGCCAAAGGTCTGCAATGCTGTAATTGCTGCAAATGGAGGATTCTTTGACGAAAGCAAAGTTTGCAGTAAAAAAATCTTATTTCAAATACAAATCATTATTTCTAACCTTGTCAATGTCTTGACTCTATTTTCTATTCATTTCACAACATATGGTGGGGAATAAGTGTGACTTTTCATGGAAAACACAAAATTGTTTGGGTGATCCCAAACTTTTGAACGGTAGTGTATATATATATATATATATATGTGTGTGTGTGTGTGTGTGTGTGTGACTGCTGGGATAGGCTCCAGCATCCCCGGGACCCTGAGAGCAGGATAAGCGGTTCAGATAATGGATGGATACACACACACACACACATATATATATATATATACACACACACACACATCTGTGAGATGAGTGGGGATTACCTTGGTTTGAGTATTAACAGTCATAAAAGAGGAAGGAGGTAATAGGACATCTTGGTATTGTAGCCCATGGGGGGAACCCCCATAGGGCAGCTGAGATTCAAAGCGTGCCACAGGAGAAATGATGGGGCTTTTGGTCACAGCCAAAGGTCTGGAGGTAATGGGAGCCGAGAAAGGCTGGAGGCATGATCTCATTGGGGTTAGTCGTTTGTCTGGGGGATGATTTCGCCCTGGTGATTGTGAAGTTGATTGCAGGCACAGCTGTTGGTGACCTCCAGGTGCCTTCTTGTCAGCTGACTGGCTTTGGTTGCTGGCATATATATATATAAATACGAGAGAGAGAGAGAGAGAGAGAGAGAGAATAAGCTACATCAGTTGTCTATAACCATGTGTCATTAGAGCTCAAGAGTATGCAGGATTTCTTTTCAGCCATATTGTTTACCAGTTGATTTCACTGACTATGGATTAGCACATAGAGATTGGCTTGTGTAGTGGTGGCTGGTTGGAATAATAATCCAAATAAATTTTACCTTGGCTAGACAAGGTTGGATACACATGGGCTCATGTTAATGCCTGCAACATTTTTTTCATTGTATATTGGCTGAATGTTCATGGATATATTGAATATACTGGTAATATTCAAGAAGTGTGTAGGTTGGGTTTCATTATCTGGGAACTGGATCATGTGATTGACTGATTGCACTAAAAGTATGGATTGTCTTAATAAATTATTCACAAATACACTACCTAGTTTGGTACAACTCTTTAACTGGAGAGTCGAACAGTTCTTTCGAGAGTCGTGGCTGGAGTCTAGAGGCACGACTAAGGACCCTGTGAGGCAAACACTTAGAATTAACACGTGGCTTTGTAGCTTTACATCCTGACGTTGGCATGGACTGTAGCATTCACTCACAGTTGGCTCAGCACTTGGTCCTCAGGTTCCTGATCCACCGAGTCCGGGTGGGTAACTCTATGTGACATCATGTTCCTTGAGCCGGGTGCAGGCAAACAGAAAGTCACACTCTTTTTAGGAGGTAATCCTCTGACGTCTTGCTCTTTGTCTGTTTTGCACAATGCCTGCTGCTTCCATCGCATGGCACAACGCTGAACGACTCTCTGGAGGCGTCGAGAGCGCTGCAGAACATCGGCAGAATTGAGATAATTATATACGGTCATGCAGTTGAAAAAATATAAAACTGAGACACACACACACACAAACCCACTTGCTCTTGGTTGCATTGTGCCAGGCTAGCAGTTAGACTGCTCATGTGAGCAGTGTATGTGAGGATGTGTGTCACTCCCTCTCTAAGCAGTTGGTCTCTGTAGAAGCGTGCCGCTCTGGTCAGACGGTCTTGCTTCCTAAGCCTCTCTGTGACCCACGTCCTCCATGCATACAAAACCTGCAGCAAGTTGAGAAAGCACAGCAAGCCCCATCAATACACGAGCGACAACTGAGTATGGTTTATTTTCTATTTTGGTGCACTGATATTATTCAAGAAATATATCTATGCAATTTGTTTACAATCCCAACTCTCAGCTGGCAATGAGTTCAGGAACATTTCCACTCTGGTTGTTCTTTTAATTTTCTCTTAAATCTGTCGGAGAAATATGTGCACTGCAGGTGTTACCTTGGCCTGTAGACCAAGGGACCAGTGCCAAAGGGCTCGCTCCGTCTGCTCAGCCTCTTCCCTCCTGTGCTGCAGCTGTGAGAAGGAAGTCGAGAACACTCAAATCATTGCCATGAATTAACTCTCAATTGCTAACCACCAATATTGAATGCGACCACCTCTGCTCCACCTTGACCTCGGCTCAAAAACAGACGCAGACTGAGCTGCAAGTTAAAATATACTAACACACTCAAAGGGGAAAACATACTTTTTATCATTATCTATCATTAAGAACATAAAAAAGGGGCAATATCTGGCCACCAATTTCCACCGTTAAAAGGATCTCTGGCACATCTTCAATCTCAGCAACAGGAGTCCTTGCTGTTTCATCATCTTGAGGATAGGAATAATAAAATTTGCAAACCCATAGCACGGCGAGACCAGACTAACTGACTAGACTGACTGTGTTGTGTGTGGAATAATGGGAGTACTAACTTCATATTTCTGGTATTTTTGGTGATGCTGTTTCCATGCGTTTAAAACTCGTGGAAGGATTTTGGATCTGTGGTGCTGTCTGGCCTTTTCCATGCTCATCCTCTCCTTCACAGCCTCTCTTGTTTCCTCCCTCCATCGTCTGGAAGTCCCATGGAGCCGTCCTGCACAGAGGTAATAGAATTAGATGGTGCACGGTGACAAATCTCGACTCACACGTTCTTACAGATGTGCTCAGATTTGTTGGTCCCCTTACAGCTCATTGAAATAATGTTTCATTCCTCTTGAAAAGTGATGAAATTAAACGCTATTTTGTCACGCATGCCATAGAATAAAGCAAAGAAGGTGTGAAGAGAGATGAATTAATGATTATTCTACAAAAGATATTCTAAAATGGCCTGGCCACATTTGTTGGTACCCCTCACAAACAATCATAAATAATTGAATTATAGTGATATTTCAAACTAATTAGTTTCTTCAATTAGTATCACACATGTCTCCGACCTTATAATCAGTCATTCAGCGTATTTAAATGGAGAAAAGTAGTCACTGTGCTGTTTGGTATCATTTTGTGCACCACACTGAACATGGACCAGAGAAAGCAAAGGAGAGAGTTGTCAGAGGAGATCAGAAAGAAAATAACAGACAAGCATGGTCAAGGTAAAGGCTACAAGACCATCCCCAAGCAGCCCGCTGTTCCTGTGACAACAGCTGCAAATACTATAAGACGTTTAAGGTCCATGGAACTGGAGCCAACCTCCCTGGGCGCGGCTGCAAGAGGAAAATTGACCCCAGATTGAACAGAAGGATAGTGTAAACGGTAGAAGAACCAAGGATAACTGCCAAAGACATAAAAGCTGAACTCCAAAGTGAAGGTACGTCAGTTTCTGATCGCACCATCCGTAGCTTTTTGAGCGAAAGTGGGCTACATAAAAGACCCAGGAGGTCTCCACTTTTGAAAGAAAAACATAAAAAAGCCAGACTGGAATTTGCAAAAATGCATATTGACAAGCCACAATCCTTCTGAGAGAAAGTCCTTTGGACAGATGAGTCAAAACTGGAGCCTTTCGGCAAGCCACATAAGCTCTATGTTCACAGAGGAAAAATGAAGCTTTCAAAGAAAAGAGCACCATACCTACAGTGAAACATGGAGGAGGCTTGGTAATGTTTTTGAGTTGCTTTGCTGCGCCTGGCACAAGGTGCCTTGAATCTGTGCGGGCACAACGAAATCTCAAGACTATCAGGGCATTCTGGAGCGAAATGTACTGCCCAGTGTCAGAAAGCTCTCCCTGTCACAGGCCATGGGTCCTCCAACAGGATAATGACCCAAATTACAGCTAAAAGCACCCAAGAATGCCAACACAGGGATCGGCGGTTCGAATCCCCGTGTAACCTCCGGCTTGGTCGAGCATCCCTACAGACACAATTGGCCGTGTCTGCGGGTGGGAAGCCAGATGTGGGTATATGTACTGGTCGCTGCACTAGCGCTTCCTCTGGTTGGTCGGGGCACTTGTTCAGGGGAACTGGGGGGAATAGCGTGATCCTCCCATGTGCTACATCCCCCCTGGCGAAACTCCTCACTGGCAGGTGAAAAAAAGCAGCTGGCGACACCCACATGTGTCGGAGGAGGCATGGGGTAGTCTGCAGCCCTCCACGGATCGGCAGAGGGGGTGGCGCAGCGACTGGGCCAGCTCGGAAGAGTGGGGTAATTGGCCGGATACAATTTGGGCGAAAAAAAAAATACCCAAGAATGAATAAGAACAAAAGCTACTGAATTTGTCGTCGTTTCTTACAACAAATTTGTTCTCTGCATTTAACCTGCGAGTCCTGATCTGAATCCTACTGAACATCTATGGAAACAGCTGAAACTTGCAGTCTGGAGAAAGCACCCATCAAACCTGAGACAGCTGCAGTAGCTTGCTCAGGAAGAGTGGGCCAAAATACCTTTTAACAGGTGCAGAAGTCTCACTGAGAGCTACAGAAAACCATGGATTGCGGTGATTGTCTCTAAAGGTTGTACATCAAAATTATTAGGTTAAGGGTCCCATCATTTCTGTCCATGTCATTTTCATTTGTTTTACTATTTACAATATTATATTTCATAAAAATCAAACACAAAGTCTGATTCCTACGGAATAAAAAATGGTGGATGCCAATTACTTTTGTCAGTTTCAGTCTCGGTTATTTCAGAGAAAATTCCTCATTTTTTTGTGGAGGGGTACCAACAAATTTGAGCATGTCAGAAGTACAAAATGTTGGTTATATTTGTTTCAGAGCTGTCAGTATACACATGTTCTTGGACATATGCCACATGCTAAGATGTACCCATGATGCTGTACCTATCACAGTATCAGTAGCTCCCCATCATCGGATTTATTTGGGACAATTTTAAGACTGCTGGAACGAATACCAACTTCATGTGGAGAATTTTCTCCTCTGCTGTAAAGATTTTTTTTTTCTGCTGGGTCCAATTTTGTTATAGTAAATGCTGCCAAAATACAAAGTTTGACAGTTCATTTCTCAATTAGATTACCGTTCTAAAGGCAACAGTGGGGAAACCAAGTGTGGCTCTGTTTCATGATGTTGTTGCTTGTATACAAAGCTCCAAATGGCCTTGCACCTCAGTATATGAGAGACATGCTCATTACACACCAGCAAGAACTCTCAGGTCCAATGGCAGTGGTCTTTTAACCGTCCCTCGTACCAACTCTAAAGCAGGGGGAGCTGCCTTTTTTATTTACGCCTCAAGTACATGGAACGCCCTGCCTGAGGACCTGATAGAGGCCCCCACACTAGTAACTTTTAAAAGCAGGTTAAAAACCTTACTTTTCACAACGGCCTATGGCTAATTTCTTGGTGTGGGAGTGTGTTTTGTATATTTTGATATTTGTATATTCGGCTCCAGCGTCTCCGCGGCCCTGAGAGAAGGATAAGCGGTTTGGATAATGGATGGATAGATGCTCCGACTCCTGCACTGCTGCTCCGATTCCTGTACTGCACTCACAACTGTTGATGTACACATTTATTTTCTACATTTGCATTTTTAAAATTGTTACGTTACGACTGTATTTTAATTTCATGTAAAGCACATTGTGTTGCCCATGTATGAAATGTGCTACATAAATAAAGTTTGTTGTTATTGTTGTTGTCGTCTAAGGACAGGGTTTCTATAAACAATTTAAGACAGACTAGAAAGTAACTTCAGAGCATCTTAGAGGAAAACATTCTGCTGACTCAAATTACGTAAAAGACCACAGACTATGCTTTTGGTAATTACTGAAATAAAATGAAATAAAATTAACAGACACAGATTTAATTAAAATCTTAAATGAAGCATCCACAACTTTGTTACCCTGATTTAGGTGACTCTGAGCCCCGGTCAGTGCTTCCCCCTGTTGGTGGCGTTTTGACACTGCATTTGACGCAGCTCGTCTCCATGCAAGGAACACCTTAGAGAGTCGATGAAACACTGGTGAATATGAAATCTGACAGATGAAGAGCCAAATTAGCATGACAGCATGATCACCGAGAATCCTCCTCAACCTCGAACTGAGCGCAGCGCTGGAAGTGACTCCGTGCTATCTGCTCTCTGACCTCGGCTTCTTTCAGATGCATGGCGTTCTCTATCCACACACCTAGAGTCATCCTGTGAAAAGACGACATTAAAAAAAAAAACACAACTATATCCAAATCATCTTAGTGAAAGGCATGTCAGTGACTATGTGTGCCACCTCAGAAATTGCTGCCGTTTTAGTCTGTAGCGCTCCTCTGCCTGGCCATATATCTGCGCCGTCTGCAGGTGGAGATCCTGTTGTCACAAAGTGTTTGAGATTATTTGATTTTATGATCGTTTCGGAAATGAAAAACAATCTCTTTTAGCTTATTCATACACACAAGTCATCTGACCTGGTGGGTTGCCCACATGACACTCATAAGAAATTAAGATGGCACAATTTTAATCCAAATTATTAAGATGATACAAAAGTAGTATACCATTCTAACAAGTTAACAATTAGAAAAAATATTTAAAACTTAAAAATATTTCACAATTAGAAAAGAATTGTAATCTTAATTTTAATCCTAATTATTAAGAGGATACAAAAGTAGCATACCATTCTAAAAAGTTAACAATTAGAAGAAATAGGAAAGTGTGTTGCTTATTGTAAAAGGTGCCGTACCTTCCAGGCCTGAAGAGTGCACTTGAGAAGCTTGACTTCATGGTGGTGATGCATCTCATCTACCCTGCTGTTCTCCTCCCTTTGGCTTTGAACAAGCTGATCAAATACACCGGAGTCACACATATATACTTTACACATACTACTGAGCTGGAGACCCAAACTTGCTATAAGACATATGCAAGTAATAGGTTTTGTATGAAAACATTAGCAATGCCTGGGATGTATCCGTACACGAGATAGACAGCTCTCAAAAGTCCAGCTGTATTGACATAAGCAGCATTAATGAGCAAATGCTGAGCCAACTGTTCAACTTCCATATATCTTTACAGGACATCTCTTTTGCTGAACTCTCGTCATGTAGCGCTCACTACAACCTGATGTATACAAGACAAACAAAAAAATGCAATGTCGAAACTGATGCTTCACCAGTACATCTCAAAAAAAATAAGTGAATCTCATCCTCTACATGGGTCATATTTTGGTACTTTTCTTTACAAGACCTATAACCTATTCAAAAGTGTGGTTATGTTTGAATGATCCCCTACCCCTAATTTCCCAACCAGAGTAGGCTTATATTCACTATACCAAATGCCAATAATTCCAGGAGGTTTGGCATGAAGCAGAACAGTGAGTGGACAAGACAATAGAACAGCACCTTTTGCCAGCTGTCCATCGCCCATTTCATGCAGCGCAGGTCTCTATGTCGACACACCTGCTCTTCTCGGTTTCTCCTAGTATACACACAAACAAATCAACAACTCTGTTGATTGCCAGAATAGCAAACTAGCCATTCTGGTGTTGTACCACTACCAACAATTTTACCAGCATTAAGTTTTTATTTTCACCTGTCCTGTATCTCAGTGACATTCTCCTTCCATCGTTTCAATGTCCTATGAAGGAGCTGGTGCACATAGAGATTGTCTGATGCACTCTGTTTCTGTCTCTCATCAATTTGCTGTTGCGTTCGTTGCCTCCAGAGAGTCCAGGTTCTACGTAGACACTGCCGCTCCTCGTGAAGAATGGCCTGGCGGAGGAGCAGAACTACCGTTACTTCTTTGGTGTCAGCTCTGCAGCACAGCGTGAATCTATAATAAACACTGAGCTTGTGTGTGAGTGTAGCTGGTATACCATCCGGCTCATCAGTCTCCGCTCCTTCCTCTTTTCCGAGTGTCCCCGCCAGGTGTAGAATACCCAAATGTACTGACGCTGCCTGCAAAATAAGGAACAAACAAATTGTGCTGGCAGAGCAAACAAGGTGATCTTACTTGGTTTTTACATGTTCCATAGCATGAGTATAGGGAAGGCCAACATCCAGCAAATAAAAAAAAACATGGGACGTTAACTTACCGATTGTAGAGTTCTGCCTTCTCTCTTCTTTCCCTCTGCAGTCTTCTCTGCAGTGTAAATTCAACCCAGGAGGTCAGATACTTTGGCAGTATGTGTTCAGCAAACCAGACATCTGCATGATGCAACAGTCCCTATCCAGAAGTGAATGAAGCACTTTTATGAGTGCAGTTTACTCATGCATATTAGTCAAGTAAAGTCAAACTAATGCAAAGAGCATTCACGGATATTATGCAAAAAAAAAAGCTAAAATCATCTATATTTTGTTTTCAGCCTGATATTTGCATCATTCTAAAAGGTTCTGACAATTGTGTTAAATCTGTGAATAAACTGATGTTAATTCTTATTGAAACAAAGGAGTATGTTATTCAAATATAAAGAAATAAGCACATAAAAGGTTACACTTGAGAAAGTAACACAAAAAGCCTGACTTGGGATAAATACCTTCATGTATCTTTGCTCAGCATGCTTCACCTTCCAGTGATGGAAAAGACTACTCAACAATGAAGGGCTGTTAAGTTAAAAAGCAATTATGATTAAAAAAAACTAATTATCTAGTGGGGTTATGGCTGGCTGTAAATGAAACATTTTTGAAATTTGATATATTGTATACACACACACACACACACACACACACACACACACACGCGCGCGCGCGCGCGGGTGTGCACTCCCGGTCACGTAAAATGGTAGTGATTAATAGCTAATAGTGAAGTGTAGAAAGAAAAAACACACCTGTAGTGGGACAGTGCAATTGTCATTTGTGGATGACGTGACTTGTCTTCAACCTCTTCTAAATGGTCCCACCAGAGATTACAGTATTTTTTTGTTGTCTGTAAAAAATACAAACAAAAAACAAGAATCTTAAAACTACCTGCAGTCTTTGTTTCAATGGACAATATCTTTGGGGGGTGGGGGGGCATAACTTTGCTTGACATTTACAGTTTGACAATAATGCTGCACAGCCACGTTCTTGTTCATTCGATGCACTTTGCTCCATGTGGCATTAAGAGATAGGCCCCGTGATCCAACGTGCTGTAACAAGAATACACTGAAATTAACCCATGAAATTGTATTACTTAATCATATTATTGTTTAGCGCTTGTTGATCAGATTCCTTGGTTCTTACCAGTAAACGACAACATCTGTGTTGAATTGCCATCTGGTGTCTCTCATCACTTTGCCTGCGCAAATTTAGGTCTACTTGGGAGTTCAAGAATAAAACAATACCAAACTATTCATTTTAAACACATTCTATTCCAAACATAACTTGCTTTATGACAGGTACATTTATTATTAATTCTTTTTATGGGTAAGGATACAAGTTTTCCAGTTGTCCACAGTTCTGCACTGGATGTTCCTTTTAGCCAAATGTTCTGGAGCTTGCCATTGATTCTCCTCTCTTTGTTTGCTATTTAATTCCCTGCACCAATTACTTAAACATGTTGAAACCAATCTGAGATTCCATACATGCATAGCTGCAGCTGGAAAGAAGAATAGCGACATCAGAAGCATGAGTAATGAAGCCTAAAAAGGTAAGCTAGTACGTAAATATTCACATTTGTAAATCTACAACCAACATTTACCACATAGACTACCAAAAAATTACTCTGTATTGACCTCGTAGCTTTTTCTTAGCTTGGCGGAGGCGTACATAACTTTTCCGTCGACACCATGCCTTTCTTTGTTGGCCACGAATGAAGTGAAGTGTAACCTTAACTTCTTTCTCTCTCTGACAGCAGGCAACTATGTGTAGCTCTTTCAACTGAAGCCATGCCTAAGCCAAAGCAATACACATCACACAAAGTAAGAGGGCCATGCGGGGCAGATGAAAATGAAAGGACAAAACATGGCTGGAAATATAATGTTAAATATATTTTGCCCTGTCCTGGATCGTGTGTTTACCCTTCTCTGTAAAGTCAATGCCCACTGCTGTAGGGCCTGGTCCTCCAAAGCATACATATCAAAACGCTGCCGCAGCTTAGTCTGCCACAAGTTCCACACTAAACTGCATAGATAAAAACACAATACTAATGAGAGCAATCATTCAATCTTTGTTAATGTACTTTTTATTTTTCAAAAAAGAGGACTCTGCATCTACCGTAGTGCTGTGATTCTCTTCTGCTGAAGTGCAGATTTAAGTATTCTGCCCTTCATTCGCCTCATCTCTAAGAAGACTTCCCAGTGATCCCAAACAAGAAGCACCTTTTGTACATCAGCTTGTAAGGGAAATAAAGATATTATGATTACAATTGCTTCCTGACAGCTAACAAAGTCTGTGGCTTGCAGGTCATAATAGAGGATGCATTCTCAATAGAAATACCAAAGTCAATATCTCCCATACCATAGCACTGGGCATACTGGGCTTTCCTCCTCTTCTCCTTCTGAAAGCACACATCCATTTTCCAGGTATGAAAGGTCCTGTTACAGAGATTATACCTACAACACAGATGCCATTAGTGCACACAATAGCAGTCTTTCATCAACTTGGTGACATACAGCACTATCAGGATAGATGTGATTTTGTTGGCAGTGCAGCTGGTATTTCAAGAACTAAACACTAACCTGTAATGACATTTGGCCTGAACGGTAGGGGTCCACTCCCTCCTGGTCGTCCACCACTCATCTCTCCAGCCTGCAAATGCTCGTAACAGGACCACTCTACCATGGTGGCACCTGAAAAATATAAAATTGTCCCCAATGCCATCTCTGCTGCCTTATCTCCAACACCTAAATGACTGAGAATAATCGGGGCAAGGGTCTGTCATACATTGTACAGAATGTAAATGTGATTGTAAAGCCCTACTACACTATGATTTAGGGCTATACAAATAAATGTGACTTGACAAAAATCACAATTTATATAATTCTACCTTGCCCCATAAACAAGGTCAGAATAACCTGGCTTTATGAGGACGAACTCTTCCAAATATCTTCTGCATCCATATCTTCAGACACTTCCTTGCAATGTGCATGTGACAGTTGACAGCGTTGAATGATTAAGACTTTATCAACCAGACCAGTATGACAATATTACAGATATAACACAGATAACGAATTGTATGTCGGATTACCTTATTCTCAGTTCCTTTGGTTTTCCACCCTTGTTCCAGCTGTATCCAACTCTATAAGGAGGTCTTCGAAGGACAACTTTGCGGGTTTGTTTGATTTCACCACCACCTATTAACTCTTTGCTATTAGCTCTACCTGCATTGCTGGGCTTTAGTGGATCTCGTCTTCCACGGTTAGTCTGCATTGCCTGTAACCAATTTTCGCAGCTTAAGTTGCAGCTAAAATAGTTCAACCAAGGTACGACACAATGTCATTTTAAAACCTCCCAAACACAATACTTATCCCCTCTTCGGCTGGGAGAAGGGTGAAAACGACTGTCGAGTTAGCTAGTATCGTCGGTATCCAAGTATCGCGCCTGTTTTTCCGCAGCAAGTAAACACGGAAGTGCCGCCAGGAAATGTTCCAGAGATTCATAACTGAACTGCGGCCACCACGAGCGCAAATCTCAAGCCGAGCACGTGCGAGTTGGATACACCTCTCTGCACTTGGCATCGCTTCTTTCTGCGTAAAGGGTGTTGCCAAAGTTCGGCCTATTCCGTCCGCAAAAGTGGTGTAAATGTATTTCCGCTTTAGTTTCGCTGTAAACACCCATTTTACATTGAACGTGGAACGCGCCCATTCGCTTCCCACCGCCATAGCGGCACCTATCGCGAATTCGGGATAGCCTGCGAGGGCTGGGCTTGAAATGTTGGCATCAGGCGCGCTGCTGTATCTGAGCGGTAGATCGTGTGATGCAAATCAAGTAAACCCCAAAACGGTTAATAGCTGTTCTATTTAATGCCTTTTAATAAATCTTAAATCAGGTATTTTAGCGCATTGTTGGTGTCGAGTCATTTCCTAAAATTACAGCTACATAACTTTATATCTATATAAAGGCTTCGGATACATTTAATTCTTAAAATGTGTCCGTCTCACAGTGGCTGCACAGCAGACCCTTCTGTATTCTATAAAGGCGCAACGGGCACCATGTAATCCTTCCTAGGACCTTCTTAAAGCGGTGATCAGAAGAAAATTACTGCTACGACAGAGAAAACAGAAAGAGAATACATTGATTGGAGATTGCATCTTCTCGGCAGTCTTTGTTACTTCATTCAGTTTTATCTCGGGACCACGGCTATCTTACTGAAGTTACTGCAGTGACTCAACCGGCGTGCAGTCTTGCTTTTGCTGGCTGGGCATTATTCCCATTCGGCTAGCTAGCTGAAGGAGCTAGGTTAGCTGGCTAGCTAGTTAGCTAGCTAACTACTGCTTGAATATAAACAATCGCTTTTCCAAACTGCTTTCAAACCAAGTAAGTTCTCTACCCGTGCTTTCCTTGCGGTACTGCCCAATAAGGATTTAACCTTTTCATTGATTTTTTTAGAAGCACTCGTATTTATTTATTTTTTAATATTCAAGCTGTTATAGAATTTTCCGACTTCCCCGTAAAACCTGACTCCCTTTGGCGTGAAGGTATGTTAGGCTAAGCTAACCCTTAACCCTCTAACCCCAGCCTTAACTCTAACAGCACTCGGTATAGCTCTGCTCACATTTAACAATGCTACTGTGTTTCGTGGAAGCTTCGTAGAGAGACTAATTCCTAATCAAAGGGGGCAATCTTGTAAAAAATTTAAGTTCTTCAATAAAAATGATTAGTTTGTTTGGATGTGATCCGATATGTCAACGTCGTTTCAATTCAAATCACTACGGCAGGCAACTTGCCAATTGACTAACATGTTGACTTGATTGCCATCTTGCGCCTGTTATCAATCACCTTGCTAATTGCCTAACTGCGTTGCCTCAAACTCTAAGTCGGTGCTTCCTGGTTAAGTCTCCTAATTTCCCACGCATACGTGTCTGCTGCTCGAGACATCTGCGTTTTCCAGTAAGTTCTTTTACATCTGCAGAAGAATATTGTTTTGCTTATGCACGTGAGCATGCATCTTTGGGCGTGTTCTTCTAACCCGCCCAAAGATGCATGCTCACATACATAAAAGGTACAGGATGATGCGCTTATTTGATGTGTATATGAACGGGCAGGCTACTTGTGTGGGGATCAAAGGTTATACAACAACATACCGATGAGAGAAAACAATTGGCAGTGATGGATAAAAATGAATGCGGCTTAGCACTTCGATTTTTTTTATGCCTTTATCGTAATGAAACAATTTTGATTACTTGTATTCATTTGTTGTAATGATGTATTAACCACCAATATATATTTCAGTAGGAATATTGTCATCCTTTGGACTTAAGCTACACTTTTACTTGGCATCTGATCAGTCATGGAGAACGATGCTTGTGTTGAACAGAAGAATAGTGATGCTGCTATTGACCAAGTGAAGGAACCAGCAGCAGCCACAGCTCCTTACAGATACACCAAAGTAATGGAAAACGCCGACAATATTTTTTCCCCCCAATGTTAGATTGAAATAATAGTGCAGCAGGTTGCTATTGTCTATTCTGAATTGTTTTGCAGGAAGAGCTTCTGGAAATAAAAGAACTGCCATGCTCCAACGAAAGACCAGAATGTCTCTCTGTAAAGTATGATAGGTAAGACTTGGGAAATGCAAAAATAAAGTTCCTTCAATATTGCAGTTTTGGGCACTGTTCTCATATTAAGAAGTTCAAAATCTCTCCATGCTAAAAATTGTGAACCAAATCTCCATTAACAGTGTGTAGAAGAACAAATTTGTGCGCTCTCGACAGCACCGATGTTCTCTTGAAGATGTAGTTGGAACTAAATTGAATTAAAGCTGATTTAAATGCTTTAAATGTCAATTCCAGAAAATTAGTGTAATCTATAGAAAATCAAAGTGCCCTGAAAAGCAAAACACACATGTTGGTAATGGACTAAAGGAATGGAAATTTGAAGCAAGAACATCACTTTTAAATAAGGTTGGATCATGTGGCTCTTTAAAATAATTTATTTTATCGGAAAGTGGCAATGTCAGCGAAAGGGCCTCAAAAATACTATTTTATTGTGTATTTTGTAAATTTGTACAGTGTATGTTTTGGCATGGTTGATGGGGCTGATTTGTACCCTGCTTCCAAGAGTGTGGTCCATCACTAGTGTTGAAGCAAGATTCTCAGAAGCAATGTGTTGATTTGTGCTACGTTAAGCAACACTTCAGTGAAATATCTGAATCAATGAGTTGCTAGTGAAGGCTGCCAATTTGTAGTCCAGGCAAAATGGGACAAAAATCTGGGAAGATGTGAGCTGGCAACCATTGGGAGTCGAGCTCAGACGCCGCCAGCTCCTACTGTGTCTGTGGTCCTACATCCTGTACTCAAGACAAATAGTGTAGTCCTGACGCCAACTCCTGTTGTCACCTGGCATTTAACCTAACTGCTCCCTGGGTTTCTGTACTGCAGTTGCCCCCCAGTGTGTGTGTGTGTGTGTGGGGGGGGGATTGGATGGGTTAAATTCAAAGGACAAACCCCCCCCTCCCCAGGATAATGAACTTCTGATTATGTTGGCCATGATGACTTGTAAGGCTTTCAGCAGACTTAAAACTGATTAAATTTTCCTTTTAGAATTGGCACAGTATCTTTTTGAATATTGTAGCTTTTTTCCCTCTAAACCTGTTTAAAGCCACTGGTTTTTATGTTGCTTTAGTGATGGTGTCTGGGACCCTGAGAAGTGGCATGCCTCACTGTATCCCACCTCAGGACGCAACTCTCCGTTGGACGGTTTCAAGAAGGACTATCTAGATGATAGAGTCCCTTTGAAACGTAGAATTACAGGTAAGGGGTTATTTAAATTGACCCACTCCTCAACAGTATTCATTGTACAGCTGATGGCAGCATTTTTTTCCTCTTCCTATCATGAACAGTCGAATATGTTTTCTATTTAACAACTCTAACCCCCTGAACCTGTAGCATTTCTAAATATTCTTCTAAAGTGCAAAAAAATGGTTCTTTGTAGGTGAACAAATGTCTGTCTTGCAACACAGAGAAGGGGTGGTTTTGACACCATGCTAGTAAGGTATTTTGGCATCTAGTCTTATTTCCTCCCTGTGCCACGCACAGCTTTAACACAACTGATTTGCGAAATGCACTTGATAAGCAAATGTGTGTCATAGAACCATATAGGCTTAGGCTTCATACTGCACCATCTATCTGCCCATACTTGTCGTCTTGTGATTCTTGGCTGCTTGACACCAATGAATATTATTCGTAATCATAGAAGACGATAAATGTCTGTTCTCCTCGGGAAAATATTGCCTTGCAACTAAATTATTTTTGACACTTAACTATCTAAATGGAAACAAGATGTTTAGTTTTTACACATGGCGAGACATGCAGGTACTTATTGTTCTGCAGCCGGTATAAACAACAAGTTGGCACACTACAAAATATCTGTTCCACATGCTGTGTAAACTCGGTGTAACAGTGACTTGCAAAGGCTTGTTGACATTTACTCCTCGATATCATGAGTGAATAGGTCATGTCTGTATACCAACACTAAATGGTCGAGCAGGGATGGATATCTAGAAGAGTGACCTTAACATTAACCAAAATGGATGATTGGGACAAATGAGCTGACCATAAAACATGGATGGAAAGATGGAGCGCCACATAGAGAGAGTGTGTGTGTGTGTGTGTGTGTGCGCGCGCGCGCGTGCGCGTGCGCATGCGTGCATGCCCAGGTTTTTCTTGCCATATTCTGTTTACCCTTTTTCTATAGCTTTCAGATTTAAGGTGTTCCTGTATCATTGGATTTTTGTAAATGTTACACTGCCCTCTCAGGCACACTTCAGCACTATGTGCAAATATGTAGGCAAACATCTGTATGTTAATGCAACACATGCTGGCAGTTGTGCAGACATTTTAGCATGTTTCAGGATTAAATCTTTTGTTAAACTTAAACCCCTTAATGTCTGGTGGTGGAAATGTTAACTGAACAAAAATCACGAGGCATGTATTGATTTGTCTCCAACAAGAGACTATCAAGCTTCATATTGGATTAGGTTCACAGTGGTGTTGCTTTGTGCCAAATTATTACCTGTCTCCCCCCCCCTGTGGTTTTGGTCTCAGATCCTCGTGAGCGATTAAAGGAGGATGACATGGATGTCGTATTGAGCCCACAGCGGCGCAGCTTCGGCGGGGGATGTCAAGGCAATGCTTTGCCTCCACCCCACACCCGTCGCCCCATTAGCCCCTTGGAGAATAAAGAGAACGAGAGCCTTCGTCTGGGAGGGGCACGCAGAATTGGCAGTGGCCGCATCTTTCCTGCCAGAGCCTTTGAGCGAGAAAGCAGAGCAGAAAAAGAGAGGGAGCGTGAAAGAGATTTCAAAGATAAAAGATTCAGGGTGTGTATAATAACAAAACTATCAATCATTTCCGTTAATCCAGTAAATGACGAGCTATTTGGAAGCAGATATGAGTATTTCTTAGTAATACATGAGCAATTCAAAAGGGCTTAAACTATTTTATCTCAATCACATGCGTTTCATAGGCGATTTAACAGCTTGGCAAATAAGTGTGTGTGTGTTCAATTGTATAGGATCAAACACAGGATTAAAGCTGCATAGATGGGATTTTAAAAAATTGACAGTTCAACTTGGCCTCACTTCACATAAGTAGCATGGCTTTTTAATTATTTGTTGGTAGGCAGTTCTATTTCATGGATTGTTTTATCCTTAAAATCTAAAATGAAGAATTATCCCATCTTTTTTTTCTTTCAGCATTTTAAGATTCCATGCACATGCTTTTGCACTTTAAGGATTAATTGATTAGTCTCTTGTGCTCTGCAGAGAGATTTTGGTGACAAACGTGTGTTTAGTGAGAGAAGAAGGAATGATTCCTATGCAGAGGAAGAACCAGAGTGGTTCTCCGGGGGTCCCACGAGCCAGTCAGAGACTATCGAGCTCATCGGATTTGATGACAAGATCCTGGAAGATGATAAGCGAAAGTCTAAGCGGCTGAGGAAGCGGACGGAATTCGTGAAAGAAGGCACGTCAAAACTATATCAGAAAAAGGGTACCCTATTGATGTGTGTGCAGTTTGTGGCCATCTTAAACCCACATGGGGTTTGAAGGTGATGGAACGGTGTGAGGTTTATTACCTTAGTTACTGAATTGTTTCACTGTGTCATATCAATGGTGGATCTCCACTAATATCTATTGCTCCTTTATACACTAACAAGTTATTTGTGTGTGCAGCAGTGGATTGTAATGGTGGTCAGGCTGAGGAGCCACATGTGGCCAGAGACTCAACAGCGGATCAAGAGGTTCCACATTCCGAAGTTCTCCCAGAGCAGTCAGGAGGAGATTTTGATTTTAACGAGTTCTTCAATCTGGAGAAGACTATGCCAGGACTGGCTTCGGTAAGTCCTGGGGAACACCATAAGGTTGTTTGTTGTTTCATTTATTTATTTTTTTAAGAGGTGTGGTCTGTTATGGTGTGCACATGAGGTGGTGTCTTAATTTGTGAAAATGTCTTAAGTCATCTTCCTAAGTTGAACAGTAGAGGTCTTCAGAAAAATGCCCAGCCTAAGAATCTGTGACCCTATTCAGCCACCAATGTTTCTGTCTGTAATCAGTTTTGTTTTCAGTTTTGTCATATGAAGATATCAAATGATATAATTAAACGGAACTCTTTCAGATGTGTCAAGGAAGGCCATGTTTGCTACGGGTCTTTTTATTCTTTGAATGCCTCTACTGTTGGGGCTCACTTTCACTTTGAAAAGGGGTTTATTGTGATTGCTTTGTCACTGGTGTACCTTCTAATTTGCCAGTGGGGGAAAATTGTGTAAAAATATTTTGTTTCAAAATTTAAATTTATGCCCATCATTAAGGAAGTAACTTTTTAAAAGTGAGTGAACTAGAAAATCTTAAGACCAAGTGAGCATAGACTGGTTTATGACATTCGTTTGGCTTGTGGCCAACCAGCATCGCATCCAATGAAACTCCTCAATCCACTAACACTTTGTGCTAAACGGATGGATAGCGCTCTCAAAGTAAGTGCCACCTTTGTCCTCACGCCCTTCAGTCTCCCATTTAGCATTACCTACTCTCTCTCATGCCCTTTGTGTGTATTGCAGATGATAGAGGATGTTTTGGGGGAAGGCCCGGTATCAGCCAGCCGCTTCAGTCAGTGGTTCTCAAGTAACCTTAGTCCTTCGGGCAGCCATTCCAGCAGCCTGAGGTCGACTCCGCACGAAGAGCTGGAAAGACTAGCAGGTAAAATCAGTGAGTTTCATCTTTACTATACAGTTTTTAATTATGGTCTGGCTTTGTGCAATGAGAAAAATCTTGTGGTGATGCATCGAGACATTGGCCTCAAGCGTCTTTAAGCATGCTCAATAATCCAGGTAAGAAAATCAGAGAAAGTTGAGTCGGTTCATCTGGACACAACGTTCATTGACTGAAATGTTTCATCACTCATATAAGTGACGTCTTCAGTGTAAACTGACTGCAGGTATCCCTCATAAAAACAATACAGTTGCATAATGACCGAAATCAACGGTCAGTTTCGTATGCAAATTGCCATGACCATTAACTAGAGTTTCAGTGGCCATGTGTACTATTCATAGAGGGTTTGGGAATGTTTGCAATCACAGCATTGTAAGATGGCGACAGATGTACTCTTAAGTCCCCCCCCCAACAGTTCAGGGATGGTCTTTCCCGCTTCACATAGATGACTTGATGCCCCATTCAGAGTCAAAGGGGCCATCTATGTGAGGAGGGAACGACCGTCCCATAACCTGGGGGGGGGGGCGCTAAGAGTACATCTGTCACCATCTTACAATGCTGTGATTGCAAACATTCCCAAATCCTCTGCATAGTACACATGGCCATTGAAACTTTAGTAATGGTCATGCCTATTTGCATATAAAACTGATAGGTTGTTTTGGTCGTTATGCAACTGTATTGTTTATAAGGGTGGGGATACCTGCAGTCAGTTTAGACTGAAGGGGTCACTTAGATGAGTGATAAAACGTTTGTAAATAAACGTTGTATACAGATGAACTGATTCAACTTTCTTTGACTGGCCTCAAGCATTTTCAGTGTGTCGTAGGGCTGTCAAAATTGGCCAAAAATGACATTCAATTATTCCTTTCCAAAAAAAAAACAAAAAACCGCACATTGCTTTGAACCCATTTGAATAGATTTTTGCATATTATGTCCGTAAGAGGGCAAACCAATATAAGACATAACTACTAATGTAAACATGTCTTTTAAAAGATCTACATACCTACACTTTTCAAAATAAACATAAAATGCCTTGCGTCATAAAACTTCATTTATAGAGCTCTCTCTCTGTGTGGTGGGTTGGTGCTAGAGTGAGAAATGAGAACAGCCTGTCTCTTGGCATGAGATTAATGATTTGTAATTGATGTTATTCGATAGCCTACTTTTTATACAGATTAGGTAATATTCATACTGTTTTGAATAAACAATTTGGTAGTATTTTTCCATGTGCCCTCAGGTTACTAGTGGTGGAATGGTAAGCTGTAGCTTGCATATGACTTAATCACGAGGTTCCACAATTTTTCTGTTTTCTGACCAAAATCAGAAGTAGTTCCCAACCGGGGCATTTCAGATTGTTGGGAGTGAAAATCACTTTGCGGCAGAATTGGGTTGTGAACTCTGCCATCTTTACTACACGGTTGTTGTTGAATTATTCGCTCGTTTCAGCTTGACCTAGTAAATTTCATTTTCAACCAATGGTGAAAGTGACATGTGACTCCTGTCTGTCATACAGCAGCCAAGGCCCTCGTGAGATTTCACGAGGTAGACAGCTGTGGTAGTGCTTTTTTTTATTATTTCTTCAGAGACGAATATTAATGTTCACATTTGAATTGTCTTGCTTTTTTATAATTCAGTTATATATTCGAATTTGGAATATTTGACAGCCCTAGTGTGTTGTGGTAAAGCTTTGATCCAAGATTAGTCTTGAACATGGGAATGTTTTCTCTGAAGAGAAAAGCCTTCGGGTTCAAATAATACCCTGTCACCCCTAACCAGCTGCTGAACTAGTGCATGGTAGTAATTCGATGCTGTGTGACCGCTTGAAAGCCAATAAAGACGTGATTTCTCCGAATATCGATGAAAATTGGGCAGACAATGTTTATGCTTAAATTGCTTGTATCAAAGGTCTAAATCTTGAATTTATTTTGTTTTATTTAGGACTAGAACCACGCTGCACCTCTCCTAGCCAAGGTCCCGCTCCATACTTTACACCCATCCAATCATCTGAGTGCAAGGAGAAGGATAAAGTGGACATTCTTGACCTATTGCACAAGGCCAAAATAGACCTAAAGCCCCTCCTTTCCAGTCTGTCGGTCAACAAAGCAAAGCTACGTGAGAGCTGTGAGTACTGGTTCACCTGCAACAGTCCCTAAACATCCTTCATGCTTTGCTTGCAGCTCAGCAAAAATAACATATTGAATTGATTTTTCTTTGTGTTGATCAAAATATGGCTACATAATTCCTGGTTCATTTGAGTGATTCAGTACAGTAGATAGTCTGCATAGCCATAGTATTCTGTAACCAGTGTTGTAGTACTTGAGTCCAGGACTCAGACTCGAGTCCAACTCAAGACCTGATTTTCAGGACTCGTGACTTGACTTGGACTTGAGCACTGATGACTTGGACTTGGACTCGAGCATTGACTGCATTCGGACTCGGAAATAGAAGATGAGGACTCGGACTTGTTAATTGATAAAGACTGTTTTTTGTTTTTGTTAGTTTTTTTGTAATAGGCCTTAACGATTTGGCATAAGATATTGATAGCTATATTAATACCATAACATTATTCAATTTCGTGCAAGGGCAGGCACGTGCATTCCACCTACATGCGGCTTCACGTACATACCCTCATGTAACAGTTAGTGCTAAGATGCCTAAAGAGACGCCCACAATTGTGTGCTTTGCTTACATGGATTTTACATCAAATTCCAGCAGGAGCACTGCTAGATGTTTGATAGGTAAGCAAACTATTGAGGAGAAGACCGAGCCAACCTCAAACTTGATGACTCAGGTAATGGGGACCTGACTCTGACTCGACTCAGACTCTTCTTTTGGGACTCGGACTCAACACTGGGGACTCGAGACTCGACTCGGACTCGAGGTTTAGTGACTCGACTACGACACTGTCTGTAACTAGAGTTAACAAGGACACACTGTCATAGATGTGAAGAACTCATCCGTAGCACAGTTGTTGTTTTTAGAGATTTAGATTTTGACAGCTTTTCAGTGCATTCACCATGTCTCATATTTGTACACACATAGACAATGATCTTGTATTGTTCTGCTCAGAAAAAGGTTACAATACCAATGTTTAGGATTAAGTTGGTAATTGGAGGTAGGACGAGTATTGACTGCACATTCTTGAGTGCCTGACGTTGCATATTACTTACATCGTAGCCTGACTGAACGCTTAACATTGACAGGGTATGCTTTTGCATCAGTTCATCAGAGCTAAAGTTTGGCTCATCAGAATCGTGTTTTTAGCTAACCGACATCCCAGAAAATCAAGCAGACACATCAGAAACACAAACTCTTATCAAAAGAGAGATTTTGTTGGAGCAATTTGAAGGCGGTAGAGCATGTCTTACTTGAATGTCTGTTGATGTTTTTGTGAAATCCTACCCAAACTGACCAAAATGTCAGTCTGGGTGTGTGTTGGAAGCCAGTTGCATAAGGTGCTTCGCATTTGAAAATAATTCTGATCAAATTTGGCACTGTTTGCAGTCATTTGCACATTTGTCATTTGTACCTTTTTCATTAACAAATCGTTAAAAGATGCATATTTTCCAACTGCTGTAGAAATTGGATTAACATTCGGACCGAAAAGTTTGGATTACGCAGTCTCTGGTTATCTTACACCTGTATCCATATCCTGTCCCCAGCTAACTCGGGAGTAGTCTTATCTCTGGAGGAGGTGGAGGGAGGAATGAAGGGAATGACATTGGAATCTGAGCCACAGGTACTAAAGGTGACCCCTCCACAGAGAGGAGATGGCACACCCTTCATGGCCGAGCATTTGGAGGAAGCTTTAACAGGTGGCTCCAGTATGCGGCCACACTCGCGAGACGCTGACATGTCTGCCTTTAATAAGCTGGTCAGCAGCATGAAGGCAAGTGGAACTTTGCCAACCCACCCCAAAGCCAACACCAACAATGTAAGTGTCAAGGTTCAAACTGAGCATGTCTAATGCAGCCTGCCTGTTGCCAAACAGTTGCACTGGATGAGTAACTGCATGATGCTTGGTGCATCGGGACAGGTAACTGTTGTGCCAGTGGTGGCAACTATGTTCATGGGTCTCTGAAAAATACACGTTGCATGCAAACTAGAATTTAAGATAAAACGTTTTAAAAATTTCAATATCCATGGTATTGCCAACCCACCCCAAAGCCAACACCAACAATGTAAGTGTCACGGTTCAAACTGAGCATGTCTAATGCAGCCTGCCTATTGCCAAACAGTTGCACTGGATGAGTAACTGCATGATGCTTGGTGCATCGGGCAGGTAACTGTTGTGCCAATGGTGGCAACTATGTTCATGGGTCTCTGAAAAATACATGTTGCATGCAAACTAGAATTTAAGAAAAAACATTTTACAAAATTCAATATCCATGGTATTGGATTGAGAAAAAGTGATGGGCATAAATTTGTTTTTGAAGTTTTTTTTTTTTTTTTTTTATGATTTGAATAGCTGCTGTGGTCCTATTTGCAAGTCATACTTTTGTGAGATATATACAGTGCATCCGGAAAGTATTCACACCCCTTCACTTTCCCCACATTTTGTTATGTTACAGCCTTATTCCAAAATGGATTAAATTTATTTTTTTTCTCATCAATCTACACACAATACCCCACAATAACAAAGTGAAAAAGGTTTTGTAGAATTTTTTGCAAATTTATTAAAAATAAAAAACTGAAATATTGCATTTACATAAGTATTCACACCCTTTACTCAGTACTTGGTTGAGGTACCCTTGGCAGTGATTACAGCCTCAAGTCTTCTTGGGTATGAAGCTACAAGCTTGGCACACCTATATTTGGGGTCTTTCTCCCATTCTTCTCTGCAGATCCTCTTGAGCTCTGTAAAGTTAGATGGGGAGCGTCGCTGCACAGCTGTTTTCAGGTCTTTCCAGAGATGTTCAATGGGGTTCAAGTCTGGGCTCTGGCTGGGCCACTCAAGGACATTCACAGACTTGTCCCGAAGCCACTCCTTCATTGTCTTGGCTGTGTGCTTAGGGTCGTTGTCGTGTTGAAAGGTAAACCGTCACCCCAGTCTGAGGTCCTGAGCGCTCTGGAGCAGGTTTTCATCAAGGATTTCTCTGTACTTTGCTCCATTCATCTTTCCCTCGATCCTGACTAGTCTCCCAGTTCTTGCCGCTGAAGAACATCCCCACAGCATGATGCTGCCACCACTATGCTTCACTGTAGGGATGGTATTAGCAAGGTTATGAGATGTGCCTGGTTTCCTCTAGATGTGACGTTTGGCATTCAGGCCAAAGAGTTCAATCTTGGTTTCATCAGACCAGAGAATCTTGTTTCTCGTGGTCCGAGAGTCCATTAGGTGCTTTCTGGCAAACTGAGTGGGCTGTCATGGTCCTTTTACTGAGCAAAGGCTTCCGTCTGGCCACTGTACCATAAAGGCCCGATTGGTGGAGTGCTGCAGAGATGGTTGTCCTTCTGGAAGGTTCTCCCATCTCCACAGAGGAATGCTGGAGCTGTCAGAGTGACCATTGGGTTCTTGGTCACCTCCCTGACCAAGGCCCTTCTCCCCCAATTGCTCAGTTTGGCTGGGCGGCCAGCTCTAGGAAGAGTCCTGGTGGATCCAAACTTCTTCCATTTATGAATGATGGAGACCACTGTGCTCTTCGGGACCTTCAAAGCTGTAGAAATGTTTTTGTACCCTTCCCCAGATCTGTGCCTCGATACAATCCTGTCTCGGAGGTCCACAGACAATTCCTTTGACTTCGTGGCTTGGTTTCTGCTCTGACATGCACTGTCAACAGTGGGACCTTATATAGACAGGTGTGTGCCTTTCCAAATCATGTCCAATCCATTGAATTTAGTACAGAAGGACTCCAATCAAGATGTAGAAACATCTCAAGGATGATCAGTGGAAACAGGATGAACCTGAGCTCAATTTTGAGTGTCATAGCAAAAGGTGTGAATACTTATGTACATGCAATATTTCAGTTTTTTATTTTTAGTAAATTTGCAAAAAATTTCTACAAAACCTTTTTCACTTTGTCATTATGGGGTATTGTGTGTAGATTGAAGAGAAAAAAGAGGAATTTAATCAATTTTGGAATAAGGCTGTAACATAACAAAATGTGGGGAAAGTGAAGGGGTGTGAATACTTTCCGGATGCACTGTATATATATATATATATATATATATATAAGATTTATTTTATTTAAATTAGACTAAAAACATTTGGTGTAAAACATGTAACATACCTTCTAGTAATGTGCAAAATTTAACGATCAAGCCATAAACATAAATGATTTGCATAAATGACCAACATTAGTTTTCTGGAGCACTCCACAGTGCTCTGTGGGCAAGCAGGGGTGCAGTTACACTATCCTTGACACCAATTAAGTATATTTGCATGTCAATTATTTAATGCTCTCAAAGATCACATGCTGCTGAATGCCCATTGGGATGTTTGTGTTTTGGTTTTTTTTATTACGCTTAAGAAAATTGATGCTATTCTATTTAATTGCGTTGCGACTGTCTTCATCCTCCTATAGCTGCAGCAGCCCTCAGACGCTGGTCTGGCATCACTCACAGAAGGTCAAGTGCCCACTCAACAGCAGAAAAACATATTCCAGGTGTGTATGTGGGCCCATAACCAGTCATTCTAATGCTATTGTCAGTGTAATGTGTGTAGTTAACAAATTGACCATCTGGTTTTTTGTTTTTGTTGTTTTGTTTTTTTTACAAGACTTGGTGTAATGGTCGGGTTAATTCTGTTTGTTGGGGCCCTGTTGGAGTTCTTTGCTAGCACTATAACTGATTAATTTTTCTGTGTGCTACAGGAGCTGCTGGGAAGCCAGGGTCCCCCTCGCAGTCGCTCACCTACGTTACTTGACAGTCTGCTGGGCAACTCTGATGCCCCTGTATCCCCTGCTTCTCTACATGGCCTTATACGCAAAGGTCCCTCGCCCCCTCTTTTTCCACCAAGAGCACCTTCACCTGACTACTTTCATGGACGTGTGCAACCTTCAGCAGGTAACTTCACTACCAGTTTTATATGCCATGATCCTGGTCTTCTGGCACATTTTTTTCACCCT
This sequence comes from Lampris incognitus, assembly GCF_029633865.1. Classification (NCBI taxonomy): domain Eukaryota; kingdom Metazoa; phylum Chordata; class Actinopteri; order Lampriformes; family Lampridae; genus Lampris; species Lampris incognitus. The sequence continues at coordinate 95,627,325 of NC_079212.1, read as the reverse complement.
TTTTTTTTTTTTAAGAGGCAGTTTTAAGTTCCAAGAAAAACTACCTGCTTACACGGACATCCAATAAGTGACACTTTTGTGGCTGCTGATCTTGGATTAATGTGTAACAATTGCAAATGAACTCTGAAGCCGTATCCTCTCTAATGTCCAAATAACACATTGCAACTCATTTGAAATTGAAACAAAATCAGATTTGGTTGTTCTTTCACTCAAAAAGTTAAAACCGCTACCATTTTTAGCTGAATTTGAGAAATGGTTTCTTTTTTTTTTTCAGAATTTGGCTTAATTAAGAAGCAATGTAAATACGGATGGCCTCAAATTGCAGGTGAATGTTTGCTGTTTCATGTGCTTTTGATGGGTGGAGTAAACATGAGTTGATTTTTGAAATATTTTTCTATGCAGGATTTCCTGTGGGTCCTCAGCCCATAATGGCGGAGCAATTTACAGACATGCATAGGTCCATCAGCCCTGGATCATCTGCACAGCAGCAGGTGACCCTTTAAAAAAAAAATTTAAAAAAAATAAACTGAAAAGTCAAAGAAGGTTGAATCCGTTCATCTGGATACGTTTATTGACAGATACGTTTCATCACTCAACTAAGTGACGCCTTCAGTCTAAACTGACTGCAGATATCCCCACCCTTATAAACGATACAGTTGCCTAATGACTGAAACCAACGACCAGTTTCATATGCAAATATGAGTGTGACCTTTAACTAGAGTTTCGATGGCCATGTGTACTATTTACAGAGGATTAGGGATTGTTGCAATCACAGCATTGTAAGATGGTGATAGATGTGTAACGACCGAAACCCCAACGACCAGTTTCATGTACAAATATGGGTGTGACCATTAACTAGAGTTTCGATGGCCATGTGTACTATTCACAGAGGACTGGGGAATAGTTGCAGTCACAGCATGGTAAGATGGTGACAGATGCACTTAGTCCTCACCCCCACCCCCTCGGTTCAGGGATGGTCATTCCCTCTTAACATCGATGGCCTCTTTGACTCCCTGCTCAAACCATCATTCCTTCCTATCAAGGATGTGCACACCCTCATCCCTGAAAGAGTGGCCACTGGCCTGTAGATGGTGTAGACTGCGGAGTCCTGGCCTGACATGTTAGCTCTCCTGTGTGTTGCCATGCTCTTGGCCAGTGTTTGTTTAGTTTTCCCAATGTACAAGTCACTGCAGTCCTCCTGGTACTTAACAGCATACACTATATTACTCCGTTTGTGCCAGGGGACCCAATCCTTGGGGTGGACCAACCTCTGGCGCAGCGTGTTTTGGTGTTTGAAAGCAACCGAGACGCGGTGTTTTGAAAATGCGTGTTCTCAACTTTTCCAACATTCCCGCCACTAAACGTTGTATCCAGATGAACTGATTCAACCTTCTTTGATTTTCTTACCTGGATTATTGAGCATGCATCAAGTCAAAGATTAAAAGTACATTGAATGTTCTGTCAGTAGCTCGATCATGCCTTTTTTTTTCTCTCTTGGGTGTAGGAAACTAGTTTATGACCTACAAAATGAGTATAAGTTCCATAGCCCATTGCATTTAACACGCCATGAAAAAGTAATTTGTGGGGCTTTAATGTACCATGACTTGCTGTTGCCTTACCAATGTAAGAAAAATGCGGCTTCATTTTTGGATAAGATGTCCATCCCCTTGTGTTTATTGTAGACAAATGGCTGTAAATGTCTACATATGGCACCTTTTTTCTTCTTTTTTTGTGAATAAGTTAAGGGTTAACTGTTTGGCTGCATTGTACTGTGTTCAGATGAGGGCACTTTCTATGGCAGTGGATCAAGCCGAGCTGGAAGCCCTGGCATTCCAGCAGGACCTCGCTCTACATGCCCACCGCATATTCCAGTCAGGCTACAACAAACAACCTCAGGACAAGTCCTTCCGAAATAGGTAAGCGCCCCCCCCCCAATATTGAGCTTCTGTTACAGAAGGAGGGAAGCACATCTCCTTTGTTTATCTGTAATGTATTGCCTTTCAAATAACATATCCAACCCACACAATTATGATTACTGTTAGCCATAGCCTTTGTTCTGGCTTTAGATTACATCACACCATACTTGTTTTATTAAAGAGGTGAAGTATGGCATATTCAAAACTCACCTTTTCAAACTGGCATATTCAGTCTGATTCACACTTCATTGAGTTTTGTGCAGATGACGATTTTATACTTATTTTGTATTAACTTTTTATTGTCTATCCTCCTTTGTTTTGATTCTGATGCAGTGCTGCTTGTTTTTTCACCGTGTTCTTCTGTAAGGTGTCCTCGGGTGCTCTGAAAGGCGCCCACAAATAAAATGTATTATTATTATCGAAGGAATGCTGTTTTACTGTGGCACTTGTAGTCATAAATGACTTTGTGATTGTCACAGACAACCGCGTATGAATCGGTCCCCTGGCCCAGGCCCCCATACTGCTGGAAGAAACTCCCCAGGCAATGCAGTTACTAGCATGGTGAGGGTAAATTTGGCCTGGTCATCCTCATGGCTCTCAATTGGCCAGTAAAAGCAATTTATACTCCTTCCAACTTTAATTCCTGCCTCTTTTTTTTTTTAATTTATTTTTACGCCAAATCGTACATTTTTAGGATTTCAACTGAAACTGGGTTATATCATTTTGTACTGTATTTCAGCTGTCGCCATCATTTACCCCCACATCTGTAATCCGTAAAATGTATGAGACGAAAGAAAAAAGCAGAGATGAATTGGGTGGTCGTCCAGAAAGCAAGGACGAAGCTTCACGCTCCCAAGAGGGTAAACTGCCTTTATTTGTCCACCACAACTTGATTTGATATTAATCAGTAGTTTTGGCATTAACATATTTGGCTTGTGATTCCAGATAGCAGCTCTCCAAATTCTTACCTGGAGACAGTGGATGGGAGTGGTTCTCAGCCTGGTGGGGTAAAGGCCTGCTCCACTCCGTTGTCTTCACAGACCCTCCCTGGCAAGGACCATGAGCGCCTCAGGCCCGGCTCGGCTGGACACCATACCCCCACCTTAGTGTCTCCGGGGCCAGCCTCACCTTTCCCACGTCCCATCTACCCGGTACCAATGCTATCTCATGTACCCATGGTGCGTGCCCCCCCTCCCCAGCTTCACCCCAGTGTGGTGCAACGAATGCTGGCACAGGGAATCCAACCCCAGCAGCTTGGACCAGCTCTGTTGCAAGCAGGTTTGTGCATTTTTGTTTGTTTGTCCCCCCCCATGTTGACTTTGTCAAGCCTTTGGAGAATAATAGAAGTCTCGTTCCTCTCACCAGGTATATTTCCACCTCATGTTGACCTTGCGCAGCTCCAAGGCTTGCCACCTGCCCTGCTTGGACAACCGCTATACCCCCTAGGTGCAACAGGGCATCCTATTCTACCTCCCCGAGCCAGCACTCAGATGCAGCTAGCAGTAATGCAGCAACAACTCCAGCAACAGAGACCAAGTGAGTGGTAGCTGCCTCACAGGTCTTGCGTATGAAGACATGGCCACAGCATATGAGGCTTTTTAAATTCTGATGAAAAAAATGCACAATTAATAGAATGTTGACTGGCTTATGTGAAAATTATTGTTGCTCCTCTGCTCCATCTAGTGGACAAAATTTGTAGCTACAAACTTTACGGCTGGCATAATATGTTGAAACACACTTTAGATGTCCAGGTTCCAGAAAAAAATGGAAGTTTAGTCTAGAACTAGGTGATAGTGGAGAAACTACAGCTACTCAATTATACAGTTATATGTTGAGGATACATTATACGAAAAACAAAATGGTGCCCTTGGAATAACGATACAATTGGAATTTAAGTCCTGTAGTTAATACAGTAAGTTCAAAGCTTATTAATTAAATCTAGAATAAACATTTTTCCTTGTAGTACAAATAGTGTTCAAATTTAAATCATAATTAAAAGGAATGCATATGTAAATAGGCGGCACAGTGGTGCAGTGGATAGCGCAGTCGCCTCACAGCAAGAAGGTCCTGTGTACAAGCCCCAGAGTAGTCCAACCTTGGTGGGTCATCCCAGGTCGTCCTCTGTGTGGCGTTTGCATGTTCTCCCCATGTCTGTGTGGGTTTCCTCCTGGGGCTCCGGTTTCCTCCCACAGTCCAAAGGCATGTAGGTCAGGTGAACTGGCCGTACTAAATTGTTCCTAGGTATGACTGGGGGTGTGTGTGACTGCTGGGATAGGCTCCAGCATCCCCACGACCCTGAGAGCAGGATAAGCGGTTCAGATAATGAATGGATGGATGTTATATGTAAACATTCAAGTCTTGCTGCATTCACACGACTTAATTAAAAGTGGGAAGTTGAAATGGGATTGTACATTTTAGAATATGAAATATATTGAAATTCAGGGAGAGAAACCTATGGGGAAGTGCTGGTTTAGATTAGGAATTTATCTAGCTAGACACTGCAATTTATTTCACAGCAGAAGTGGGTAAGCTTATGTTGCTTGGCTAGATTGTAATGAAGGCTAAACAGTACTTTGAACTAAATGATGGCCTTTGAATTAATCCTTACCATGATTTATTCTTTATGACTTTGCACAGTTTCATCTGACATTTGAAATTTTATCGGTAAACTTTTGACAGAAATGTATCAAATTTATGTTTGCACTCTTGTTACCTTTTTATGATTATTGTCCTTTTTGTTTTTTTTTTTCACTTATTGCAGTACACCCAACAGTCCCAGGTCCTCAGTCACAGAGCCATGGCCCGCACAGGACGAACAGCTCCCAGCGACATGGAGGCAGTCCCCCTCTTGGCCTAGCAAAGTGGTTTGGCTCAGATGTGCTAGAGCAGCCACTTCCCTCCATGCCTGCGAAGGTTATAAGTGTAGACGAACTGGAGTTCCGGCAGTGAGAAACTGATACACCATGCTAGATAGCAAGATATTTTTGTTTGTTGTTCCATCTCCACCTCCCCATCACTGGAAAAAGAATGTGAACTTTAATTTGAAAGATAGTACAGAGATGTGAACAGTCTGACCATGCTTTGTCGTCAACCTTGGAGTCACTGTTTTTGATGAGGCTTTACCTGAGAAAAGGGAAGACGAGTTATGGAGATTTATTTTTGCAGAAGATTTTTTTTTTTCAGTAAGGATGACGTAAATAATGTATAGGCCCAAATTGTACAGATCATGGGAAAGTTCTAATTCTCCCTGTACATAGTTATGGTTTCTTTTTCTTGGAATGGTGAAGGTTGAACTACTCTGCTTTTCCTTTTAAAACTGCCAGCAGCTAAGTAGAGCCACCAAGAGATGGTAGCATTCCTTCATTTTTGGCCTAGTGTTACCTCCCTCTGAACTGCACTGAGGAAGGGGCTGCTGAAGGTTGAGTGCTTGATAGCAGTGTGACACTGAGTGTTAACACAAGTCCAATGTGGCGTAGTTGGTGGCTTCCACTTGTAGTGACGACTGGCTGGAGCATTTCAGAAAGTTCCCAGGGGAAGCAGCGAGTGCTGGTTGTGCCTTTTTACTTTTTTTTTTTTTAAACTGTATCCCCTCCCATCCAGATTTGTCACAGGGGGAGAAGTACTGCTAAATCACATCTTTTTTGGGGGGGGGTGGGATTCAGTTTATGCGTATGTGCTATTGAGTTATGAAAGCACAAATAGAATTAATAAAGTCGAGTAAAACTCAAACTGCTGTTTTGTGTCATTTTTGGATTTTCTCCCTTTTTCATTTATTTTAATTGGTATGCTCAGTTCACCTGTACTACTGGAACCCCACTACTGCATGACCCTTAACGGCACTTTAAGAGGGCGTAGACTTCCACTTGCTCCTGTACACGTGAAGCTAAGCGATTGCTTCTTAATCACCTGCCAGCTGCAGATTTCTACAGGTAAATGTAATGGGGGGGGGGTATATTTCATTTCCTCGAGCCACTTGCCGTTGTACAGATGCCCTACCACCTGTAGGAGTAACTACCCATAACCACCATCACCTCCCCACCAAGGAGCATTGGTTATTGTGCTCCCTGTAACACCTGGCTAAGCTGGACGCATTGATTGATTGTTTTGCACTGTATAAATAACCTTAACTGAATGTATTGGAACTACAGACCCCGGGACACTATAGGGGATCAGTTTCCCCAGAAGTGGCTGCAGATAGCCAACTGATCCCCATGAACTTTCAATTCGGCATCATGATCTTTTACCAATTCAAATGGAATTGTGGTATTCTTCTGCCCTAAAAGTATAAGGATCTTTAAAACTTCAGCAGCCAAGCTTGGCTGATAGGCTCAAAGTCAGAACCACTACTTGAGCAGCAAAACTATCAATTGCCCACTATCTTTAAACTTTTTTAAAAATTATATATATAGAGAGAGGGAGAGAAATTGTCCATACATGGTTTGAAATATGCTGAGTCCAGCCCATAGTACCTCAATTTGCCATCAGACTGAATTTTCCAGCATTTTTTAATCACTTTTTTCACTTTTTCTCTGGCCATTCTTGATTTACAGGAAACTTGTTGAAGACCAGCTTTGGAATATCTTCCACAAGAGATAATGGGCAAAATGGTTTGACTATTCAACTTCTATCAAAACACGGCCTTCCACGGAACTGGTCATTGTGACCCTTATTCTGATCACATGTAGACAAGTCTTTTTGGGAGCATACCTACAAAAAGGGTTTTAAGTCCTGCTGTTCCGGATGCGCCACACATGCAAAACGTTTATCTTGTATTTAACTACATAGTTTTTGGGAAATTTTGTTTAGGGTCATTTTTGGTATGAAAACTTCTGTTCTGGCTGAAAGTGGGAGTGGCTTATTGGACATTAACCAAATCTCCATAGATATTAAAATCAGAACTTGAGGAATTTCTAAAAAAAAAAAAAAACGTGACCTGTCCTAGAGCGTTAATTTTCCGAACACACTCACCCAATGTGAGAAGAGGCCAAACCTCACTGCAACCTGCCAATTAGGAAGTACATATTTTACATGAAGTGGAAAACTAACTCCTGCTCACATTTTGCTTAAGTGTTATGCCGAATCTTCCATCCCTTGACACGAACAAGCTGTAAACTAATTTGTAACTAATTTGTTCATCAAAATGTAAAGCTATTAAAAGGCTGAATGGCAAATGAGTCTTATTACTTAACGTCTCAGGTGTGTCTGATTATTTGGATTACGCCAACAAAATGTACTACCTCTGCTTATATGCAAAACTGTATAATCAACTAGAATATAATTTAAGTTATAATTATAAAGATGATTTTATCTTAAGCTCCATGTGCCCCACTCCACCTATAGGTGGATCAGTGACTTCCTGACCAATAGGAGTCGGCACATGAAGATGGGGAAGCATGTCTCGGACCCTTGGGTCATCAGCACCAGTCCCCCCGCCCCCCCCCCCCAATGCTGCATCCCGTCCCCGCTGCTCTTCTCAATTTACACCAATGGCTGCACCTCCAGACATCAATCTGTCAAGCTCTGTGCTTCCTGTGGCAGCTGAAGAAATTCAACCTGCCACAGACGATGATGGTGAAGTTCTACACCTCCACCATCGAGTCCATCTTTACCTCCTCCATCACCGTCTGGTGCGCTGCCGCCACGGCCAAGGGACCAGGGCAGGGTTCAGCGCATCATTCAGTCGATGGAGAAGGTGATCAGCTGCCACCTCCCATCTTCCAGGATGGCGAGCGGGTTGGATTGTTGCCGACCCCTCCCACTCTGGTCACCACCCTTTTTGAGAACAGTTTCTTCCCTGTTGTAGTCAGACTAATTAACAGCCCCCCCTACTAATCAACGGACCCCCCCACTCTCCTACACACGTATATATTGTGATCTGTATATAAAACTGTGTTCTTAAGCCCCCCCACACCCCCCTAACCTCGGCTCGGTTGGGAGGGGGGCTTAAGAGTGCATCTGTCGCCATCTTAAAATGCTGCGATTGCAAACATTCCCCACATCCTCTGTGAATAGTGCGCATGGCCATCGGAACTCTAGTTAATGGCCACGCCCATATTCGCATATGCAAATACGGCGTGACCATTAACTAGAGTCACGTCTAACTAGAGTTCATTTGTCGTTCGTTGTGCCACTGTATTGTTTATAAGGGTGGAGATAACCTGCAGTCAGTCGAGACTGAAGAGGTCACTTAGATGAGACAAGTCAGTTTTATTTGTATAGCCCAATATCACAAATTACAAATTTACCCCAAGGGGCTTTACAGCCACACAACATCCTGTCCTTAGACCCTCGCATCGGATAAGGAACAACCCCCCCCCCAAAAAAACCCCTCCGCAGGGCGAAAAGATGGGAAGGAACCTCAGCGAGAGCAACAGAGGAGGATCTCTCTCCCAAGACGGACAACGTGCAACGGATGTTGTGTTTACACAATAATAAGAATGAGTGATGAAACATATCTGTCAATAAACGTTGCGTCCAGATGAGCTGATTCAACCTTCTTTGGTTTTCTTATCTGGATTATCGAGCATGAATAAAGACTAATTGTTGCCAGTATACTGCAGCTTAATGTGTATTTACAACTGTACTTTTCTATTTCACAAACATTTGTACGGCACATCATAGATAGGTGGGTGGGGCGTGTTGACCAGAGGGGGGTATTTACAAAGTGTCATATTTGCACAAGTATCCATTATTGCACCATGCTGTTAAGTGTGCACGAGAGAGATGGTCTGTGGGGGGGGGGGGACTTCCTGTCTCTGGTGGCTGCAGTGCACACTGCTCTGTAGCGCTTTCCAGAGGGTAGGAGTTCAAACAGACCGTGGCTTGGGAATATATATATATATATATATATATATATATATATATATATATATACTTATTTTATTCTAAGACAGTATTTTTCTCGCATTCTTAATTGTACCAACAACGCCAAGCTAAATTCCTAGTGCACATAATACACATTGCAATTAAATAATTTCGGATTCTGTTTTTTTTTGTTTTCATGTAGTAGATGAATTCAAATGAGTAAGCAGTCAGTTATATTACAGATTGGTATTTTCATACAAGTAGCTCAACTTGATTTTTTTTCATTTCCATTTTTTTGTGATAAAGCAGACTCCTTTATGATGGCAGAAAATATTGAACATTGGGACCAAATGGATCTCAAACGCACCAGCCTTTCAAGCCATGCGTCTCCGGCCAACCGTCTGCGCATGCGCCAACAATTTCGGGTTTATTTTTCAAACAAAAGGGATTTCGCTGAGAACTGACGATACATATGTCACTCATGACATTTTTATGTTTAGCGAGAATGCTAATGGGCTTTCCTTAAACCTTTGTCTAATCACCCGTCAGAGTACTCTGCCTCTAGACAATTGAAAAACGTGTAGCCGAACGGTCTTGAAACGCTCAAAAATTCCAATTAAAAACGCTAATTACATTTTAATGTACGCTACTTGATCGCCTTAACGACTAAACTTATTCTTGCTTAGGTACAATTTCACTTAAGATCTGGAGGGAAAACAGAAAAATGGGGGGGGGGCTTTCGTTAGTTTTTTTTAGGGTCTAATGTTACAGAGATATTGTGTATTGGCATCTGTTAACATCTATTGGAGGATGCGATGTGATTGTAAAGACATCTGTGAGTAAATGGTGGTTCGGGGCTAAACGAATAAAATATGACTTGACCTGAATTTGACAATTTCGCCTGGTCTAGCGGCTAGAGAGGGGGCGGCTGTGTCAGGCTAGTGATGGGGGAGGGGGCTCACAAACCCAAATCAGGAAGAGAAACATGGCAGCTCCGGAGACCCCAACGACACTGGCCACAATATCTGGGGGATAAACGCCGTTAAAAAAACAAAACAAAAAACAACAACAACAACCACGGGGAAAGCTGTAGAGCCCCGTTCTGTCCCGAGAGAGGGTGGAAAAACAACGACGACCCCCACCGTCACAAGAAGCAGGGGTCAAAGTTCACAGGAAGCTGGGGGGCTGCCATTTTTCCCCGCTGCTGCTTGCTAACGTTTAGATGCTAAAATCGACGGGGAGGGGCTGTTGTGTTTGTTAGCTAGCCAACACAAGCGGGTCGAAATTTACAAAGCCCTTTACGTTCAAACGTTGTCGCAAATACACATAGATGTTTGATGAGTTCGGCATGGAGAAAGCAGTAGAGCCGTCTTGGAGTTCCTCCTACACCTACCAGGTGAGCAAGCACAGTGCGGAGATGCTACACAACCTCAACCTACAGAGGAAAGATGGAGGCAGGTTCTGCGACGTGATCTTGCGCGTCGGAGAGGAGAGCTTCCCCGCTCACAAAGCTGTGCTGGCTGCGTGCAGCGAGTACTTTGAGTCGGTTTTTAGCTGCCAGTCAGAGGTCGACAGGGACACCAAGGAGCTTGAAATGCACACCATTAACCCTAAAGTTTTTAAGGACATTTTGGACTTCGCCTACACGTCCAAGATCGTGGTGCGTCTGGAGTGTTTCCCAGAGTTGATGACAGCTGCCAAGTTTCTGCTCATGAGATCGGTAATCGAGATATGTCAGGAGGTCATTAAACAGTCCAACGTGCAAATCCTGGTGCCGTCCACTCGAGGAGGGGACGCCAGTCTATTCCAGGCCACGGGAGCTCCCGAGTTGGGTTTCCAAGTGGGCCAGCAGGACATGGTAAACGGAACGGGCTTGTTGGTGAATGGATCGTCGTTCGCCGACAGCCAGCAAAAGCATTTCGGTGAGAACCAAACCACTAACGTGGTGCTGCTGGAGGACGGCACCGAGTCGTCTATGCCAGTCTTGCAGCCAGTGGAAGGGCTGTCAGACATGTCGTCACCAGAACTAACAGGCAACGCGTTTAACAGCGACAGCGGGTCTCCTGGGTCGAAGAGGAGCAGGGGAAGACCAAAGAAGGGGGCAGTCATGGAGCCGCTCCATTTCAACCACAGCACCCCTAAAGACAGCGGGTTGTTTCCTTGCGGCACCTGCGGCAAAGCGTTCACGGAAGCGGCGCGTCTGAAGAACCACGAAGCGCAGCACGGCGCGTCCGCGGCCCGCGTAAACAGCGTCGCCGTCGGCCTGTCTCCGGAGGGCGGCGTTAGTTTGACGTCGCACCCCTCCGCGGCGCTGGTGGAGAACGGCATGGCGTTGCACGGGGGAATAACGTTGGACAACGGGCGCAAGCGGGAGAGGACCCGGCGGCACGTCGGCTGTGACATTTGTGGGAAGGTTTTCCGCGACGTTTACCACCTGAACCGACACAAGCTCTCCCACTCCGGGGAAAAACCCTACGCGTGCCATGTGTGCGGTCTTCGGTTTAAACGCAAGGACAGGATGTCATACCATGTGCGGTCACACGACGGCTCCGTCGGCAAACCGTACGTGTGTCAAAGCTGCGGGAAAGGGTTTTCCAGGTGAGTTTTCATTCTAAATCCACGTGTGACATCTCGTATGAAGTAATCCCTATCTGTGGTTGCGCCGTGGGAATCTTTACACTCCGACGCGGTCCAGGTGAACACCAATAGGAGCACACAGCCATACATGAGAGGTATCACCTATACCAGTGATACTCCCAACTACGTGCCAGGGAAAGGGCCAGGTGTGTATGCACGTTTCATTCCAACCCCACATTAGCACTAGCTCAGTGTTTCTCAACCCTGTCCTCAAGGAACCCCTATCCTGCATATTTTCTTTGCAACCCTGAATAGGTACCTGTTTGTAGTTATTCAACCAATCAGCAATGAATTTTGTCAGATGTTGCACACCTTGCATAATTAAGTGCTGCGAGATGATTGGTCGAGTAAGTACGAGCAGGGCTACCTATGCAGGGTTACAATGAAAATCTGCAGGATAGGGGTTCCTTGAGGACTGGGTTGAGAAACACTGCACTAGCTGATTTTAGTCCTCCTCCGTTTGGATGAAGGTGTGTTAAACGTGAAATCAGCTGGTGTAGTGTTAGGTTGGAAACCCTTCACAACATATCCAAAGGAATTGAATCGAGTGCAACTGGACCTGGTATATATCCGTGAAGACGTTTCGCCTCTCATCCAAGAGGCTTCATCAGTTCGCGCCTTTCTGACTAGACCAAGCTAGCTTGGCGAAACGTCGTCACGGATATATACCAAGTCCAGTTGCACTCGATTCAATTCCTTTGGATAACCATGACCTGGATGAATGAGAACATTCACAGACACCTTCACAACATACCATTGCACATCACTACCCTATTAGGTCGTCATTGGTTCAACTGAAAAGTCTAATTACTAGGGATGGGGATCATTAAAATTTAATTGATACTATTACTCTTATCGAGACAGCTGATTGGTTCGGTACTTTACAATACTTTCATCAGTTCTTTCAGATTGTTTCACAAGAAAGAAGAACAGAGTCGAAATTGGTTTATTGTCTAGCTACTAGTGTAAAGGGGCTCTGGGCTTGGCTGTGATCGATGGTAGATGGAGGAGGGGTGGGTGGCCTGGTTTGTGGTGGCTGTAGCCTCAGCATAACAGTCTACAAAAAGTTGCCACATTTTTTAAAATGTATTCATAACCAAACACTTAACTAATCCGTTAGCTTTCATTTATTAGCCTGTTCATAATAATTTATTAGTCCAACAGTCAGTATCTACAGCTCTTGTTATGATTAACTTGCAGTGAAGAAGAGATGGGACCGCGAGGGATGGACTGTGAGCATAGGAGTTGAAAACTGCACATTTTTGTAGATTTCTTTTACACTTGGTCAACAGATGTTTGGATAAATTGCTCGTATAGCCTCCCTTATTTGCAAGGCTTATATTGCGCTTCTACGATTGTGCATCGTCACTGTTGACTTACGTGAAGTGTAAGGACATTTTCAAGGATTCGGTTCTCGTGATTGCGCAATCACCTCAAGTTGTGTGTAAGAGCCCTGCCCCTCGCTTAAAGACAGGTGCCATGTCCGGGTAGCGTGGCAGTCTATTCCGTTGCCTACCGGCATGGGGATTGCCAATTCGAATCCCCTTGTTACCTCCGGCTTGGTTGGGCATCCCTACAGACACAATTGGCCATGTCTGCAAGTGGGAAGCCGGATGTGGGTATGTGTCCTGGTCGCTGCAGTAGCGCCTCCTCTGGTCATGCCTGTTTAGGGGGGAGGGGGAACTGGGGGGACTAGAATGATCCTCCCATGTACTACATCCCTCCCTGGCGAAACTCCTCACTGTCAGGTGAAATGAAGTGGCTGGTGACTCCACAGGTATCGGAGGAATTATGTGGTAGTCTGCAGCCGTCCCTGGATCAGCACAGGGGGTGGAGCAGTGACCGGGACAGCTTGGAAGAGTGGTGTAATTGGCCGGGTACAATTCGGGAGGAAAATGGCGGGAGGGGGGTAGACAGATGCCAAGAGAGAGACAGTACGAATTACACATCGTCAAAATAGGAAGGTGAAGATAAAAAGTTACCACTTGCTACTTTACCTACTAATTTGTGAAGAAATATCTACTTGCTGTCCCTTAGACAAAGTAAAAACTTAAATACAGTTGATAAAGTTGGGGTGCCCCCACACTCATAAAAAATTGAATTTTTAAGGTATTGAATAAACAAATGGTAACTGGGTACCTCACAACCAGCTGAGTAGTGTATAGAGAGATGCCGTGACCTCTCCGTGACATCTGTGCCGTGCTGTCCTCAAAGCAACTTGTCAGACAAGCTCACAGCAGCAGTGGCAATAAATGCAAGAAATGCTACCATGGTAACTGACTGAACTAATACCATGGCAACCTTGGAGTTTGATTTAACTTGGGCGCAGTTTTGCATAGCAAGACGAATGGACTGCTGTGAAGGAAGTGATGTCTATCTAGCATGAGGGCATGTTTCTCTACTGCTTTCATAGCAGAAAATTGTTTCAGGGTGCATGGAATCACTAATGCTTGCAAAAAAAAAAAGTCAAGTGGAACAAAATAGCCACTAATTAACTACTAGTGCCTTTGGAACTGAGTAGCTAACTAACATTAGCTTTTCTATCAATCAGATTCAGAAATTATTTTATTGCCATGGGCATTAACTAGGAGTTTAGCTTAGCATTGTTGGTACAGTTACGAGTGCAATAAAAATGTCTTAGATTAAATAAGTATGTGATATATAACAGATCTAGAAAAATATAAACAGCAAAAAGAAAAAGTATAGTCTTATATATAGCTCACAATATATGTGTGTGGTGTGGGAGAGTGGCTGTCAGTGGGGGGCAGGGGGCCTGTTGATTAGTCGGGTGGAGGGGTGCTGTTGATTAGTCCGGGGGGCAGGGGACCTGTTGATTAGTCTGACTACAACAGGGAAGAAACTGTTCTTGTGGTGTGAGGTTTTGGTCATGATGGACCTCAGCCTCTTGTCAGAGGGCAGAGTCTCAAAAAGGTGGTGACCAGTGTGGGAGGGGTTGGCAACAATCTTCCCTGCCCCCTGTCCTGGAGAGATGGGAGGCGGCAGTTGATCACAATCTCCATTGATTGAATGATGCACTGAACCCTGCCCTGGTCCCTGGCGGTGGCAACAGCGCACCAGACAGTGATGGAGGAGGTAAGGATGGACTCAATGATGGAGGTGTAGAACTTCACCATCGTTGTCTGTGGCAGGTTGAATTTCTTCAGCTGCCACAGGAAGTACAGAGCTTTACAGATTGATGTCTGGAAGTGCAGCCATTGGTGTAAAGCGAGAAGAGGCGCAGGGATGGAACGCAGCCATTGGGGGAACCAGTGCTGTGATCCAAGGGTCCGAGACATGCGTTCCCATCTTCATGTGCTGAGGTGGATCAGTGACTTGCCCAGTAATAATCAGCAGCTGTCAGTCACATCTAATAACTGACAGCTGATGATTGCTTATGGCATGAAACAGGCTTGTACTGTCCATTAAAGAATTTACCTGAATCACTGGATAATTTTGCTACTTATTTGTTGAGCGCTTTCCCTACCATTGAGTATTTCATTTAACGAAGTTATGTATACGTATATATATATGTGTGTGTGTGTGTGTGTGTGTGTGGAGAGTGGTTGTCAGTTGGCTGGGGGCCTGTTGATTAGTTGGGGGGGGGGGGACTGTTGATTAGTCCGACTGTACAGGGAAGAAACTTCTTGTTGCGTGAGGTTTTGGTCCTTACCTGCCTCAAGGTCCTGGAGGCGTGCAGGTCCTGGAGAGATGCAGCAGCGGATCACCTTCTTCACCGAGTGAATGATGCACTGCAGCCTGCTCTGGTCCCTGGCAGTGGCAGCAGTGTACAAGATGGTGATGGAAGATGTTAGGATGGACTCAATGATGGAGGTGTAGAAACTGACCATCATTGTCTGTGGCAGGTTGAATTTCTTCAGCTGTTGCAGGAAGTACATCCTCTGCTGTGCTTTTTTATGAGGGAGCTGATGTTTAGCTCCCACTTAAGGTCTTGAGTGATGGTGGTGCCCATGAAATGGAATGACTCCACAGTGGTAACTGGAGAGTCACATAGGATGGGGGTGGGGGGGATAAATTCCTGTAGATTCATAGCATAAGTGAATCTATATCACATCATAGTTGGTGAAAGAGCTTGGTAAATTTGGCTGTCGTCTGCATAGTAATGATGAATTACTTTATTATTTTGCATAATTTGGTCCGATGGGAGAATATAAGGGTAATCAAAAAGAGGCCCAAGGATGGAACCTTGGGGAACTCCACATGTCATGTTGGTTTACTTGGATACACAGTTGCCAACTGAGAACCAATTAAAGACTGCCACAATGTCCAACCCAGTTTTCCAGTCTGCCCAGTAATATTGCATGGTTGGCAGTGTCAAAAGAAGTGTCAAAAGCAAGACAGTTTTGCCAGAATCAGTGTGTATGCAACTGTCATTTAGAACCTTAACCTGTGAGTTAAAAAATTTTAAAGAAGCTTGTTGGTGGAGCATCAAGACAACAGGTGGATGGCTTAAGATGTCTTACAAATTCTTTTTGAGTTTTGTAATAATTAGCATTCTACTGTGTCGTGTAGTGTATCAAATTACTTTGTTGTTTGATGAAAACTGCATTTTCTGTTGGCCTTTTGGATGGTGTGTCTAATTTCTTTAATTTTATCAGTAAAAAGATTGGGTAACTCATTGTATCTATACGTGGAGAGAAGTTCAGGGGCTATTGGTACTAAGGGGATAGTCAGCCTGTCAACAGTAGCAAAAAAAAATGGTGCATTATTAATATTGGCGTCAAATATGTTTGAGAAGGATTGTCTACTTTTCAGTTCTAAATTTTAAATATGAAGTCTCTCTTTATAGATGTCATTTTGAACCAGAAGATTTATTTTTCACTATCTTTTTGGCACCCCCTTTTCTGGATTTACATAGATTAAGAGTTTCTCCATGGTTCTTTTGCTTACGAGAAACTGATTTAACCCTTGCAGGTGCAGTGACATCAATGATATTCTCAATTTTGGAATTGAAATGATCTAAACAATCATTAACAGAGGCTTGAAGTGATGGTTGGTGAAAAAGAGATGGAGATGTTCCTTATGAACAGTGCACTTACAATCTCATTGATATACCATTTTTAACAGTTACTGATCTAGTTTGGAGGATTGGAGTTATACATATTAAAGAAAGCACAGAAACGATCAAATAAATCAAGGTTCATTTCAACATAAGTTTAGATATTAAGTTGTTAAACACTGTTTTGTTGGATCACAGAGAGTTGAATCAGTTTATCTGGACACTGAACTGATCCAACGTTCTGTGATTTCCTCACCTGGGTTATTGAGGATGCATCAATATGTTTTTGTTGGAGTTGTCTATGTATGTAAAAATCACCAGTTGTACGTAGACAAGCGAAGCCAGTGGAAATAATGGACAATAATACAGCAAAATCAGCAAATAAGTTTGCAGTGTTTTTTGGTGATCTGGTAGAAAGTTAATCGTAGGTCTTGAGGGGAACATTTCAACATAGCTGAAAGGTATTCAAAAGATGAGAACTCTCCAAATGATAATTACTTGCACTGGGACAAAACATTTAATAAAGCCACCTCCTGTCTTTTCAGCTCTAACAGCAAAGTCGAAATTAAATTTAAGTTGAAATGGGGGGGGGACTCAATAAGAACAGCTACACTACCATTTTTAGCTTACCAGGTTTTAGTAAAAAAAAAAAAAATCATGTTTATAAGTGATAATTAGATTAAATGATTACATTAATTAAAATGATTTGTTTGGTCGAGATCTAGCATTAAACAATGCTAGGAACTGATTACAAATGTGGTAAGTTTGCAGTGTTGGTTGCATCCTGCTTATTCTGTTACTGGGGGAGGTTGTAGGCACTGATGTAGAATCTGTTGTGATGGGAGGGAAGCAAAATATACACCGGGTCCCAGCGAGATATGAGAACTGAAACAAACGTTTGAGGGCCAAAAGTTGCATTTTGTAGCTCAGAGAGCGGGACCTTGAGACTTGCATTGGGTCCCAGCTCAGTAGGGAAAGGTTCAGGAAACGAATGTAAGGGAGACAAGGACCCTGGAGCTATCAACTGTTATTATTAAATACAATTCTTAGAGAGTTTGTCTAGATTTGGACAAGTGGGGGGATATCTTGCTGACATCCGTGAGCAACTGGTCCATTTCTTTTAGCTTTGGCCTCAGTTTGTCAGAGATAATCCTTTGAGGGGAGGTGGGAGGAGATCGGGGAGATTTAGGTGTCTGCTGGTTGTTGTCACAGTTATGTGATTGACAGAAATGGGTAGGCGGCAGCAGTCATTTGTTTAACAGTCATTGAAGAAATGACAAACCAAGAGATGGTTTGACTTGACAAAAATAGCAGTTATTTTCCTTTTCCTTTCCTTTCCAGACCAGACCATCTGAATGGACATATTAAACAGGTTCACACAACGGAGAGACCCCACAAGTGCCAGGTGACAATGGAGATCCACTTTCATGATTGGATTCCTCGTGGCTTAATCTTTTTTTTTTAACACCACCATTGAAATTGCTAATGAAATCACATGATTGTAAACATGGTGCTGATAGGTTTATTTCTGTATTTCAGATTTGTAATGCTTCTTTTGCTACAAGAGATCGTCTGCGATCACACCTTGCTTGCCACGAGGACAAAATCCCCTGCAAAGTTTGTGGCAAGTTCCTGCGGGCTGCATATATGACAGACCACCTAAAGAAACACAGTGAAGGAACTCACAACTACTGTGGCATTTGCAATAAAGGTAATTCTTTGTCTGTGTTACACATGCCATCCAGTGCTTTGAAGACGTTTAAAACATCCATCCATCCTTCCATAGTCTTTACCCACTTGATCCAATTTAGGATCGTGGGGATCATTCAGAACCAGTAGCATACTGTGGGGTTTCAGTCAGGACCTTCAGTAACGAGCTGCCCCCCCCCCCCAACACACACATACACACAAATTTCTCATATGGGTGCCGATAAGCCAACACAGCCACATACAAAATACATTATCACACACTATATATACTACTGGATCAACACCAACAAGACAGCCGATCTTCAGCAACCACAACGCACACGCACATTGTGTACTATAGCAGCTATTGCAGCATCATCATCAGCAGATCTCCCTTTATGTCACTCAGCAACCAGATTGCTCATGCACACCACATGGCCCGAAAACAAAAAGTCAGTAGAGTCCAGATCTCTTCCAGGCATATCTCCCCTTCTCCGGTGCAGGGACTTGGCAGCAAACCACCCCTTTTTTGTCTACTGGGAGAAGGGGTCCTTATTAAAAGACTTCAGTTATGTTTAACTGCCGTGGTTTCATGATATAAAATTAATGTAGGCAAATGACTTTCATTCATTCTAAAGCAATAAAACGACAGTAAGAAAACATAGCTCGGCCATGGGAAATGTTTTATTGTAACTACTGAGATGATTTCTAGCTATGACTGTGATTAATCTCCAACTCTTGAAATGGTATTTTTATAGTGGAGTGTTAACGTTGGAATCTATGGCACATCCACTTCTAATCCCCTTCATGATGTCAGTTAAACAAACATGGCAGCGAGGTGAATAAGGGGAATTATTTTTTGTTCATCCAGTGTTCCTCCAGTTCTCCTGTGCTGAGATCAGCAGTGAATGATTTACTTACTTGTGAAATATGATCGATGTCTCGTTTACTTTCAAAACTCATACCCGAATACATAATGGACACTGTCGCTCCCTGATCTAGGTCAATCGGGCGCATGCGTGCAGCGAAAAGAGAGCAGTGTTGGTCGAACGAGCTAGAGAGTTAATGAAGAGAGGGAGCGGCAATAGCAAGAACATTTTCCGAAGGTTTTGAATCCCCGCAACCACCAGAGCTTCGTGTTTATCCAGTCATAACTGTGCACATAACTGTGTCCAGTAGTTCATGAGATTAACCTTGGACGCATGCACACACACAAATTCAATTAAGTGTAGCAACAATATTATCAGTGCACTGCCTTCAGTTCAATGAGAAAAATGTGCACACCAACCCGGAGTTGAAGTTCCGCCTCACTCGAAAGACTCATGGCGGCCTTCTGTCGTAAAATTCATCCAGTAATTCAGTTCATTTGGGAAAACGTGTTAAAAAATGCAGAAAATCCTTCCAGATTTGCAAAAAAACCACTAAGCAGATCAGCAACAATATCGTCAGTAAATGGGAATGTGGTGGCCATTGTGCTTAGTTTGCTCACAACCCGCCAAAGGCTCAGCTCGAAGTTGATGACGACATGTTGCAGGGCCCCTGGGGTGTTCTGTCACTACACATCAAAATTTGATTGGCTGATGATACGGTCACTCAAAGTTGTATTCAGTTTGCTGCTTCGGGCTTCAACTAAAGGTTAGCAATACTACTAGTGCTGGTCCAAGGAACTGTGATGCGTTTAGATGACAGGAAATTCCTGCTCAGCCCCGCGAGAAAACAAGTAACTGAATTCAGACACATTTCAGGCACACTTCAATTTAACTGTGAAAAACAAATCATGATTTTGATTTTGTCAGGGCCAGCAAAGAAGGCACTGTTGGTCCTGACAGCCCACCACTGTTAGAAAACCCATATAAGTGAATTTTCTTTATTCTCTCTTATGAAATTATACATTTTTTGTTGAATGAAATCTTTCTTACTGGGTGATTTTTTTTATTTTTAACCCACATTCTGAAAAGTCATTCAAGTGGTTGCTGGAATAAAAGCCTTATATTCATAAAACTTGGCAGTTAAAATCATTGCAGCACGTAAAATCTGCACTGCGGTATAACTTGAGGTCATTCATAAATGTGCCTTGGTAGTGGTAACTGCTGCCAAGACACTAACATGATGTAGTTAGTGGTGGCCCCGGTGAACGTCAATTAAAATTGATAAGTAAATGTGTTGTTGCATATTTAACGACCCCTGATCATCCACAGCCGTATGCAAATGCAGTGTATCACCAACTAGATAATTATAATAATAATAATCATTACTAGGGATGCCCCCCGAAACCCGGTTCTAAACGGGAACCGGTTCTAAATTAGTAAAAACCGGAGCATTTTTAAGATCCAACGTTTTCGGTTCTGCTATCGGTAGTCGGTAGGTACTCGAGAAATCATGGAGTGATATTTATATTGTGGCAATTGTGTTTTTCGAAGAATTTAAACGTCGCGAACATAATCTTGTTTGCCGTTTTCTCCATCTCTCTGTCTCTCTCTCTTACTGCGCGAGGGGCGGGGCTGTGCTGTGCTCCACACACTCGCTCACACACGCACAGACAGCTCTGCTCAAGGGCTCATCATGGCGGAGAGAACTAAACGTTCAAAAGTTTGGGTATATTTTTCAAAAGTCGATGACAACAACGCTCGTTGCCACAAGTGCAACAAATCATTTGCCAGTAAGGGTGGCAATACAAGCAATCTGTCGAAACATCTTTTGTCGAAACATGGTATTAATCTGCAGAAATGCGGAGTTTTCCACTGCTTTGCTCGTAGTGTTCCATCCACGTCCACTGCAGGTAAGCCGTATGAGCCATAGATACGGAGTTAGCTAGGCTAATAACGAATTATTACAAATAGGCCAATAAATAAAATATAATTGCTTAGCTAATTGTTTAGCTACAAATATATAAGCCATAGATACGGAGTTAGCTAGGCTAATAACGAATTATTACAAATAGGCCAATAAATAAAATATAATTGCTTAGCTTATTGTTTAGCTACAAATATATAAGCCATAGATACGGAGTTAGCTAGGCTAATAACGAATTATTACGAATAGGCCAATAAATAAAATATAATTGCTTAGCTAATTGTTTAGCTACAAATATATAAGCCATAGATACGGAGTTAGCTAGGCTAATAACTAATTATTACGAATAGGCCAATAAATAAAATATAATTGCTTAGCTTATTGTTTAGCTACAAATATATAAGCCATAGATATGGAGTTAGCTAGGCTAATAGCCGGGGACACTATAAGTCAGGAGAGATCACGACTCCTGCCGGAGAAGGCAGATAGGTTGATTTTTCTGCAGAAGAACTGTTAGGATAATGTTCTAGGTTCTTGTTTGTTTGAACTTCCATTAGCCTTTTGCTGTAAAAATTTATTTTTAATATTTTTTTCTCTTTATCTTTATCTACTTTTATTTTTTATCTTATTTGTTGTTGTTGAATGTTGATTATAAAGTCTATAATTCAGACGCATTTAAAACATTGCTGCTGCTGTTGCTGCTGAATAAATAATATTTGTTTATATTTATATAAAGTTATATAATAGAATAATAAAGCAATGTCGATTCTGTTCTTAATTGTCTTTTTTCTTGCATAATAATCAAAAAGAACCGATAAGAGTATCGATAAAGTACCGAACCGATAAGCAGTACCGATAAGAGTAGTAGTATCGATAAAATCCTAACGATACCCATCCCTAATCATTACATTTATATAGCGCTTTTCTAGTCGCCCAAAGTGCTTCACATTTAAGGGGGTAACTCACTTCAACCACCACCAATGGGCCACAAAAGCAAAGAAAACCAAATTTTTTCTGCAGGAGAATTTTGTATATTAAAAGAGCAGAATGTGTTTTTGGGCAAAACTTCTTTGTGATATCACTTGTGAGTGTTCCTCCACTAACAAGTCACTCTCTTCCTTGTCCAAATCCCATGCTATGACAGTATTGTGTATCACAGACCCATATCAATTAGATGTAGACTCGGCTTTAGATACGGCCCATAATAGGTAATTGAAAATTTCGTGCCAAATGTTACCTCTTAATTTGGTTTCTAAGATATACTTCCAAGGACAGCACGCTGTCACAAATTGACAAAAAATAACTTTTATGGATTCAGTTTATTAAGGAACTTTCAAATGTAGATTATCATAAATTGAAACTATACTGTCTTGCTAGAGGAAGCAGTACCCCCCCCCTTTTTCTCCCCATTGTATCCGGCCAATTACCCTACTCTTCTGAGCCATCCCGGTCGCTGCTCCACCCCCTCTGCCAATCTGGGGAGGGCTGCAGACTACCACATGCCTCCTCCGATTCATGTGGATTTGCCAGCCGCTTCTTTTAACCTGACAGTGAGGATTTTGGCTAGGGAGACGTAGCGCGTGGGAGGATCATGCTATTCCCCGCAGCCCCCCCCCCCCGAACAGGCACCCCGAGCGACCAAAGGAGGCACTAGTGCAGCGACCAGGACACACACCCACATCCGGCTTCCCACCCACAGACACAGCCAATTGTGTCTGTAGAGACGCCAGACCAAGCCGGAGGTAACACGGGGATTTGAACTGGAGATCCCCATGTTGGTAGGCAATGGATGCCTCTGGGCAATGGACGCCCCTGGGAAGCAGTATTTTTGCACAACAGTACTTTTATGAGTCTCTCATGGGATATGCAAATAATCACGAGGTGGTGTGGTCAAAATAGCTTGAACAGTAAAAAGTGAGGCTCTAATCCTTGAATATTAATTACATAAATGTCTATGGCAATGCTATTATCTGCTACTGGCAATCCTGCCATAAATTTTATGAACATGAACCATAGATTCTGCAATAATAATAAAAAAAGGGAACATTTTCTTTTGCTGAAGGCTCATTTGTACTAGTGAAGAACTGAAGCCCAAGTGATGATGATCCTTAAAGCTGATATCCGTGATTTCCCCTCTGCCTGCTGGAGCTACAAACAAGGTGTGTAGCAGCTGTTGTTTTTTGTGCGCTGACAGCTCAGCAGTAAACAGTTCCCACCCTTGTAAAAATGGCGTCCCTAGACCAAAGCTAACACCTGCAATCTAATGTGTTACAAACTTAATCAAACTATTGGGGAACACTGTTATACTTGAATATTGATTGTGGAATTGTTAGAGTACTGGTCCAACAGAAGCATCGCCACATCATCCTCATGTTTCAGTCCTTTTTCACGCTTGAGTAGGTTTGTGTTCGCCACTTACTTACATCACTGGTTGTCCTACCCAGTCAAAACTATCAACAGCTGTATATGAAGAGTTATCCAATCATGGTAAAGATGCCAGTTAGTATTATGTAATCTGATTTCATGGTCCAGATGGATAATATAAGTTTTTATTAATGGAAAAAAAGCACACATTTCAGCTTTAAAAAGTTTAGCATGCATGAGCTCTGCAAGCAGTGTGCAAAAGTCTTTTTTTTCTGTCTACATGTATTGCGTATGCATAAAGTTGCCTGTTTAGTTAATGAAAATATTGAGAGTAACAACATTGTAAAGAGTAACTAAACTGTAGACCATTTTAGTGAGTTTGCTGAAATCTTCAGGTTAAAAACCATGTATAAGGTAAAAAACATGGCTGGCTAGTCTTGGTACTCTGTGATGTTAGCACAGCAGGATAAACAGAGTTGCAGATGACATTAATAATGGGTCTGTTTGATTCAGGTGTACCAGCAAATGTGTAAGCTTTGACAGACGAGCAGAGCCAGCACTAACAATTGTCAACAGTACAGATCTGTTATTATTGTAAAGACTGACATGAGCTGGAGTTAATTGTTAAGTATTGAGGCTCGAGTTTTGGCTATGTTGGGAGTGCAAAAATCATGCAAATTGTACAGAGGCGGCTAATTGGGACTTGCTATTAAAGGGAACATTTACCAGTTTTCAACCTTATCTCTGTCTGTCTGCAACAGGGACATGAAAACCACCTGTAGTTGTTCTAAATTGTTTTGCATCTCTGGGGCGGCAGTGACACAACAGTTTTTTTTCCCAGCCGCCAAATTATGTATCGTGACGTCATTTGGCAGCCAGAAAAACTAAATACAGCCTAGCTGGGTTTCTGATACTCTAATCTACTCTAAACACGCTGTTCAACAACTTATCCTTTCAGCTAAGCAATGTTTCTGATTGTGGATATTATGTCCCACAACAGTAGTGCAGAGGATTTTATGGACGACAATGCAGAGGCCTGCGTGCAATGCATTCTGGTGTGTGTAGGTGCTGTGGGAAATTCTGTAAAGAGAAGAACTCTGATTTTTCCGTCAAAATATCATACACAATGAGGACTTTATTGCTTCAGTGACTACATTACTTATCTGTACTGATTAAATAAGCCATCACTGACGTGTCCCTTTGTTACATGTCAGAGGTTTTGTGATTATAGGTGTGACATCATGACTATCATGATTTGTTAATTGTGTTAATTTAAATGGAGCTAACCATTTGCTAAAGCCGTTTTGTAAACATTAGCATTGTCTTGCATAGTCTCTTCTTTTTTAATCCCTTTTTCCAATGGCAGATATTGCTGTGGTGACACTTCAGACAGTACGCTTACACAACGTTAGTGATGTCCAGAATTTCTAACAATCTCACCAGTAAACTGAACCCTAGCTACATATATAGTTTGGGAGTAAAACATCTTACAGCAAAATGTGGCCCTATGGTCAGATGGTTGTAGAGCCCAACCTGTGGCTTGAGAGTCAGATGGTAGATGCCCAAAATAAAAAAAAACTATCAAAGTACTTCTGAGCACGATGCTTAACCAGTCTGCATTAAGGCCACTGCTTCTGATTGGCCATATGCTTTGATCTCTATGGATATACGCTGAAAACATGACTACCTGGCTATTATGTTGCTGGTCCTCTTTGTGCTACCAAAACAGCGCTAACCCACCGAAACATGGACTCTACAAGACCCCTGAAGGTGTCTTGTGGTATCTGACACCAAAATATTAGTAGTAGATCCTTCAAGTCCTATAAGTTCCGAGGTGTAGCCGCCCTAGATTGGACTTGTCGGTCCAGCACATCCCACAGATGCTCAATCAGATTGAGATCTGGAGAATTTGGAGGCCAAGGCCACACCTTGAACACTTCATCGTTTCTCAAACCATTTCCAAACAATGTATGCAATGTGGCAGGGCACGTTATCCTGCTGAAAGAGGCCACTGCCATCAGGGAATACCATTGCCATGAAGGGGTGTGCCAGGTCTGCAACGATGTTTAGGTTGGTGGCACGTGTCAAATTGATGTCCACATGAATGGTCAGACCCAGGGTTTCCCAGTAGAACATTGCTCATAGTATCACACTCCCTCCACCGGCTTGTCATCTTCCTACAGTGCATGCTGGTGCCATCACTTCCCCTTGTAAACGGTGCACACGTACACTGCCATCCACGTGATCTAAAAGAAAACAGGACTCATCAGACCAGGCGACCTTCTTCCACTGCGCCAAGGTCCAATTCCAACACTCGCGTGCCCATTGTAGGCACTTTCAGTGGTGGACAGGAGTCATCATGGGCACTCTGACCAGTCTGCGGCTACGCAGCCCCATACGCAGAAGGGTGCGATGCACTGTGTTGTGACGAGATAATCAATGCTATTCACTTACCTGTCCATCCCCACTACCTTTCCCCTTTTTGCCACCATTTGACCACACTTGTCCAGTCTGAATGACATCCTAATGTCATTGCTGTAGATCCTGGTGAGGTGGATCAGTGAGTCAATGTCTCGCTCATTCTTGGCATACAGCTTGATGTCATCCACGTATAGGAGGTGGCTGATGGTATCTCCACTTCTGAACCTGTATCCATATCCACTCTTTGTGATGACCTGACTGAGGGGGTTCAGGCCTATGCAGAACAGCAGCGGGGATAGTGCATCACTTTGGTATATGCCACATTTGATGGTTATATCAAGGAGGAGGTATCATGGAAGATCAAGCCCCTCCATAGGATGTACCATTGACAGATAGAAGATGTAGCTGATATCAAGAAATCCTACAAGTGGCTAGAAAAGGCTGGACTGAAGGACAGCACAGAGGCTCTGATCATAGCAGCACAAGAACAGGCACTCAGGACCAGGTCGGTTGAGGCAGGGTTCTACCGCACCAGACAAGACCCAAGATGCAGGCTGTGCAAAGGTGCCCCTGAGACAGCCAGCACTTTGTAGCAGGGTATAAAATGCTAGCTGGGAAAGTGTACACTGAAAGGTATAACCAAGTGGCTGGGATAATGTACAGGAACATCTGTACTGAATACAGACTGAAGTCCCCAAGTCCAAATGGGAGACACTACTAAAGGTGGTTGAGAATGGCAGAGCTAAGATCCTGTGGGACTTCAGGTTCCATACTGACAAGCAGGTGCTGGCTAACCAACCAGATGTTGTGGTGGCCGACATACAGGACAGTTACAAGTACCTGGGTATTCCACAGGTAAAAGGAAACCACGAGGAGGCAGCAAGGAGGTCAGCTACAGCCAAATACCTCCAAAGGGTGAGGCAGGTCCTATGGAGCCAGCTCAATGGGAAGGATAAGATCCAAGCCATCAACACATATGCCCTACCAGTCATCAGATCCCCAGCTGGCATAATAAGCTGGCCAAAGGAGGAGATACAAGCCACAGATACCTGGACACAGAAACTCCTCATAATACATGGAGGGTTCCACCCGAAGTTCAGTAGCCTGAGGGTTAGTGATTGTCAGGGCCACTAGCCAGGAGATATATATATACTTAGCACAACAAGTAAGGAAATTTGTGTTTGGTAAATTATTTCTTTGTTGTAACAATGCTTCTTGGCAATAAATCTTATACCATTGGAAAGCCTGTTTATTCCCCGTTTAAATGGTGCCACATTTGTAAGGAACATGCATTTGTGGGATGAGCAGCAGAGCTGAGTATGTGGGTTGCGCCCATGAAAAATTTGCCAAATCTTCTCTGCCAATAACAAACAGCTTATTTTGCTGTTGACTCTTGTTTTGAGCTTCTGGTACCCCAGGTGCTGACAATCAGGTGCCTGATATAAGATTTATTACCAAGAAGCATTGTTACAACAAAGAAATAATCTACCAAACACAAATTTCCTTACTTTTTGTGCTCAGTTTATATATATATATATATATATATATATATATATATATATATATATATATATATATATATATATATACACACACACCCATGGAAATGCTTAAGAATTCCTCTTGGCAATTAACATGGGACTTTTTTGAAAATGTAGCACACTTTTGCTGACACCTACACAGACCCCCCCCCCCATCACCAGTACATAGTTGGTAAAACAGTCCACAATAATAAAATGGCAGTCGAACTGACATCAAATTCAAACATGTCAAATTCACGAGGAGCCAAGCCAAGCAAGTCAAAACAGCCAGACCAGTATTGACTCCTTTGCACCTCCAGCTTGCTATAGATGTGACTCCATGCAGCAAAATATAAAAGCAAAGGCCTACATTCATTGTTCTAAATGGGAAAATAATTTAATCTAAATGCTATTCAGATCTAAATGCAATTTAGATTAGTTGTATTTGAGGTGTGCACATATGTTCATGTGTGTGTGTGTGTGGGGGGATAAACACAATAAAATAGATCTGAAATTATCAAACATTGACCTCTATTTTTCTACATTAGGGTTGGAGTCTGTAACAGTCATCTAAGTTACAATATTATTAGACGCAATTCCCATCCCTAGCTTACGCATCAATATTCCACAGAAATATTGGTCTTCATCAGTGTTAACCACACACGTCAGGGTTGAGGATGGATAGATGGGTGCCGTTGATCCTCTTAACTGTCTTTGTTTACAGGAGGCCCCTCTCATAGAGAAAGGCCTTGAGTGTCCACCAACTTTCCTGTTCTGTGTTCTTCTCCTGGTCCCAGGTTTCTCCACTGCGTCCTACCTTAAGGTGCACATAAAGACACACCACAGCTCACCGCTGCCTCTCCCTGCCACACTGCACACCTTCCCTGAGCCAAGGGGGGGACCGCAGATGCACAACGGCACCCCTTACCACACGGGACGCCAGTGCTCAGTGGAAGGCAAGCAGCCGGCCGTCCCCCAGTCCAAACTTTCATGTTTCTGGCTTTCATTTGCTCTGCTGCTTATGGGTGGATTGTGCTGCTGCATCTTTGTGTCTGTTTGAACATGAGCATACGCCAACCTCTGCTGCAAAGCTTTTTGCTCATACATTCCCCATTTTGCTATTCTTCGATGTCATGTTTTTTTTTTCAATCTTGTCGCTGACCGTAGGTGGCCTTTGCCTCACAGGCACACCATACACTTAACCTAGCTGCAATGTAGTTTGTGTCTGCATGGTTGATTCAAGATGGAAAGTAGCTTGAAGTGCATTTGAGATAACTATGCTATGGAAATGTGAGCTTTTGATTTGATTGAGCTTTTTTAGATTTACTTCTTCATAACTTGTAGACAATTTGGATTAAATAGTTGTTCAGGCCAGTATATTTTGGTAAAGCAGTAAGGCTGGTTATAATACATCTTCAGTAGAGTACAGTCACAAGCAAGGCTGATTTGTGCAAATGTGGAAGTGCCTCTAACTGCTCCAATGACTAATGTCAAGGATGAATTGCAAAAATATTTGAACACCATTGTCTTGCTTTGGAATCGATGCAGGGCAGTTGGCAGACCGGTAATTCCATTCCATATATTCCAAAGCACCAAAATCACAGGGTTAACTATTTGTAATATAAATAATATTAATTATGAATCTGTCAGTCATCTTGAAGTATATTTGAAGTGACTTCTGAACAGTTTTAACACTAAAGTGAAGACTGGTTCCACTACATGTTGCTTTTTACAGTGGTCAACCAAAAATGGCAAATGGCAACCAAAATGAGTTTGTGACTCAACCTGTTCAGATATACTGTTTCATTCCAAAAGTTCCTTCCACATTCTTTCAGTTCTGTGGTCAATAAATTGGCTCCCTGATTTTTTATTTCTTATTTTTGCAAGAGAGGGATGTTCTTGGATTAACATTTGACTCTTGTCCCTGGGCTATTCTGTCATTTATCCAACCAGATTCATGTTAGATACACACTTAAAGTTAGCCCAAGACCAACATATCAAATGTTGATCTTAGAACATTTCTTGTTTAAAGAAATCGGGACATGCCAATACCCTACTTAGTGTGTGAACATACACTCGCCGGCCACTTTATTAGGCACACCCGTCCAACTGCTCGTTAACGCAAATTTCTAATCAGCCAATCACATGGCAGCAACTCAATGCATTTAGGCATGTAGACATGGTCAAGACAATCTGCTGCAGTTCAAACCGAGCATCAGAATGGGGAAGAAAGGTGATTTAAGTGACTTTGAACGCGGCATGGTTGTTGGTGCCAGACGGGCTGGTCTGAGTATTTCAGAAACTGCTGATCTACTGGGATTTTCACACACAACCATCTCTAGGGTTTACAGGGAATGGTCCGAAAAAGAGAAAATATCCAGTGAGCGGCAGTTCTGTGGGCGAAAATGCCTTGTTGATGCCAGAGGTCAGAGGAGAATGGCCAGACTGGTTCGAGCTGATAGAAAGGCAACAGTAACTCAAATAACCACTCATTACAACCGAGGTATGCAGAAGAGCATCTCTGAACGCACAACACGTCGAACCTTGAGGCAGATGGGCTACAGCAGCAGAAGACCACACCGGGTGCCACTCCTGTCAGCTAAGAACAGGAAACTGAGGCTACAATTCGCACAGGCTCACCAAAATTGGACAATAGAAGATTGGAAAAACGTTGCCTGGTCTGATGAGTCTCGATTTTTGCTGCGACATTCGGATGGTAGGGTCAGAATTTGGCGTCAACAACATAAAAGCATGGATCCATCCTGCCTTGTATCAACAGATCAGGCTGGTGGTGGTGGTGTAATGGTGTGGGGGATATTTTCTTGGCACACTTTGGGCCCCTTAGTACCAATTGAGCATCGTGTCAACGCCACAGCCTACCTGAGTATTGTTGCTGACCATGTCCATCCCTTTATGACCACAGTGTTCCCATCTTCTGATGGCTACTTCCAGAAGGATAACGCGCCATGTCATAAAGCTCGAATCATCTCAGACTGGTTTCTTGAACATGACAATGAGTTCACTGTACTCAAATGGCCTCCACAGTCACCAGATCTCAATCCAATAGAGCACCTTTGGGATGTGGTGGACCGGGAGATTCGCATCATGGATGTGCAGCCGACAAATCTGCAGCAACTGCGTGATGCTATCATGTCAATATGGACCAAACTCTCTGAGGAATGTTTCCAGTACCTTGTTGAATCTATGCCACGAAGGATTAAGGCAGTTCTGAAGGCAAAAGGGGGTCCAACCCAGTACTAGCAAGGTGTACCTAATAAAGTGGCCAGTGAGTGTATAATGTA
Organism: Lampris incognitus; assembly: GCF_029633865.1. Classification (NCBI taxonomy): domain Eukaryota; kingdom Metazoa; phylum Chordata; class Actinopteri; order Lampriformes; family Lampridae; genus Lampris; species Lampris incognitus. Next base: position 95,596,862 of record NC_079212.1, on the reverse strand, counting down.
GGTTTAGCTTTTCTTATTTTAAGAATAGATGGTAAAGGACCTCAAGTTGGCTGTTAATTGCTGTGGAGTTGCAGTAAGTCAATCATTTTATTGATGGTTGCAAAAACTATACTCAGGCCTTGTGTAGGAATTTAGAAGTACTAAGTCTTGTTTTATTTAAGTTTGTCTGTCTGTTTGGCATGTCCATGGCAATATGAAGTTAACTGTATGTTTCTGCTTGGCTTGTCCATCACCAGGTGGTCAATGATGCACTGATGTTGCATGATTGTCGAAACATATGCTCTATTTTGCCCTTGAGTTTTTTGCAAATTTTTAGATGTGTCATATGTTTTGGAAACTAGCAAGTACAGAGACGGTGCACAATGTCTCAAACTGAAAGTCACACCTGCAGACAGAAAAGGATGTAAGGCAAAACGCTCATCCTGTAATTAAATCTACAGTATATTCTTTATTTTCTGACATTCCAGTAACCTGAATTCTCAGATGATCTCTACACTATATGAAAACTGCTGTTAAGGTAGTAGGCAAATTTACTTATTTTTTCATTTAATTATTTTTTGGAGCGTGGAGTCCATCAGGGTAGGTTAATGGAAATTTGCACCCGTAGTAGACTATTATATAAAGTGGTTATCTACCTAGCAAATAATTAAGAATAAACATGGAGTAGCAATCTTTTATTTCATGTCCTGAATATATTTATCGCAAACAGCATTTCTCTTTTTCCTTTATAAGCAAGAATTATTTGAAAGTCTTCTTGGCTGATTTTTAAAGATCTTATTGGGTAGGATAAACAGTTCATCATTTCAGTACCAAATGTGGTATGAGCAGAGGTGTATAAACCACTATGCCTACACTGTGCACTTTAGGTACTAAGGTATGTTAATGGAGACATGGGGTGAGGCAAGGACAGTTAGATTAAAGACACATACTCATGTAAATGTGAGAGTATTAGCAACAGAGCTTCAACTAAATGGATGCCACTTCTGCTAAAACAGTGTCACAGTGATTCCCTTATCCTAGTACTCATTTGTTTAGCAGAACATCGTTCAGGCTAGACAGGCAAAGAGAGTAAGCGCGGCAAGATAAGGATGTATGCACTCTGCTGTATTGGCTGTTTAAGCCATTTACAGATTCAGGTGCAGTATTAGAATAATGCAAGCCTTTTTTTTTTAACTTGTAGAATGGATACTTTCAGTGGAAGGATGTTCCATTTTGGCTTCTATAATGTGGCCTGCACTAGGAAACTGATTTTTAAAATGTGAAAATGTAAAATTACACAGTGAATGAACACTTAAACTACTGATAACTCGACTGATAACTCAAACTTTAAGTGCTGAAACCACTGACTCGATGTAATGAAACTGAGGAGGCTAATCAGCCCATAGCTACACATATTATATAAACTAGGTCAGTGGTTCTCAATGCAGTCATCTGGTACCACCAGAGCTGTTGGTCTTCTACTCTGCCAGCTAGTTTATTACATTCACCTGTTGTTCCAGGTCTAAAACCTCCCTGATTGGATGTTAGACTAACTGTAACAATAGGTGAGTGTAATGAACTACTGGGCAGAAGAGAAAATGGCAGTAATGCTGGTATCTAACGACTGCATTGAGAACGATAGTTACGTACTTTGAGTATAGGCTTTGCCCTCTAAGGCTATCGCTAGTGGGTTTATCCCTTGCGCCCCTGCGCAGCACTGAAAAAAAAACTTCAGTCCATGCCCACCTAGCTGTAGGCCCCACTTATGGCTGCAACTCGACTATATATTGAATCAAGGCCATATAATTGGCTCCCATAACAGCTTTTTCTTTATCTATTATGGAGCCAGTGAGGCCCAAATCTTAGAGGGCTGTGCCTATACTCATAGAATCTAGAGTTACAGTACGTAACTATCGTTCTATTTCGTATAGGCTTCGTCTTCTAAGACTATCGCTAATGGGTTAATGGTGAATCAGGATATGGTCTATGCCAAACTGGGTTTGTCCGGTACCGTGAGCACAAACATACACCTACTTCACAATACAAAAGCTCCTAAAGGCTCGCCATTGTGTTGTGTATATTGGCACCTCATAAAGCCCCATGCGTGCCCAATGACACAACATAGAATATCTAACATTCTTTATGTGGGAATGAATGCTGAAACAATAATATCTACTGATGAGAGGAAGTAAAGATGAAGTTAACAGTCCAGCGTGGAGCAGAGTAGGGGGGAACGAAACCGCCCCTCCATATACCTGTGCAACATGGAATCCCTGAAATCAATAATTCGGTCAGTACACTCGCTACAGAATGAGTCATAGAAAATTGGGAGACATCCTGTAAAGAAAAACGAATGAAAGCGCAAGGGGAAGACCCCAAAGCTGCAGTGCAAATGTCCTCCACTGTCATTCCTCCATGCAAAGCCATGGAGGATGCAATCCCCCTAGTGGAGTGTACTTTGATGCCCTCCGGGGGAACCAACCTGGAAGCAAGATACTGTGACACTGCCTCACATAGGCAATGAGACAGGTGCTGTGCAGACAGAGGAAGCCCCTGAGAGTGCTGTCTGCAATGCACAAACAAACGCTGGGAACGGTGTAGGACAGCCGTGAGTGTAACATAGCAAGACAGCATGCGCACCAGGCAGAGGAGATGTGAGATGGCTTCCTCCTCCGAACTATGAGGAGGGGAAAGAAACCTTCCAGAGTCACTACTCTTGACCTAAAGGAGCTAGTAATGCTCATCGATGTAAAAACCGGGTTAGGACGCAAAATAGCCAAGCTGCCATCTCTGTATCCTGAGACACAACGGAGCCACTGAGAGCAGACAAATCGCTGACTCTCTTCGCAGACATCAGCACCAAAAGCAAGGTTGTTTTTAGGGCCCTTTCACACTTATGTCGTTTAGTCCGGACTTTCAGACTTTCCAGAAAAGTCCGAACCAGATTGCCAGGTGTGAAACCTCTTGGACTAGGGTACAGGGATCAAAGACTCGGTCTTTGGTCCAAGCTCAGGAGGTAGTCTCGGTTCAGACCAAGGTTCATGAATGTCTAATGTGAAATCAAAGGTTCGGACTTTCGGATCAATCATAGGAAGTGATAAAACAAACACAAACAGTAACACCTAGCAACAGCGAGTGCGCCTGGCAACAACGAGCGCACCTGGCGGCAACAACGAGCCAAAAGTTCAAGTCAAGGTCCGCTGGTATGAAAGCAAAAGTCCTGAACCTAATGACTATAAAATAACAGATGTGAAAGCACCAGAACCAGACTCTGTTTCAGACCTTGGTTTGGACTTTCAAGTGTGAAAGGGACCTAAGAGACAAAAACTTAAGCGACACCTGGTCCAAAGGCTAAAAGGAGCCTTACCCCATCGCACATAAAACCAGTGCTAAATCCCACTGAGGGGCCAGAGAATGTGACACTTGCCGGTGTTTCCTTACGCCTCTCAAGAAGCATTTCGCCAGCGGCTGATTGAACACCGATATGGCACCTAAACCTTCATGACATGACGAAATAGCGGCAGCATATGTCTTCACCATGCTACATTCCTGTCTGCCAGCAGTAGCAGGAATGAAAACAAGTGAGACAAGCAGCACGCAGTGGGATCCAAACTCTTCTCTACACACCAATGCTGAAAAGTCATCAATTTAGCTGCGTAAGACGCTCTGGTAGACGTGGCTCTGGCACTCTAAATAGTGCACACAATGTCCCGTGAGAGGCCCAGCCTCACTCAACAGTCCCGTTCTGTGGCCAAGCCCCTGGGGCAGAGCATGCTGAGCAGAAGCTACAGCATCTTAAAATTGTCATTCAGGAGAGGAGACTCATAAACATGACGTAATGGAACGCTCGCACTCGCATCCAGAAGGGGATAAGAGGAGATGCTGTTGACAGACGAAAGCACATGAGTGCTGTCAACACGAGGTGAATAGTCGGCGCTCGTGGACTCATCTTCACACATTTCAGTAGAAAAAAATGTTTGGAAGAAAACTCCAAATGAGAAATGGAGATGTACTGCATAGGAGACATGAATCCATCCGGGTTGACTGTCAACCGAAAGGTTAAGGGCTGCTGGCTCGCATGGTGTGGGGGAAGTGTGTTCAACAGCTAATGCTGAGTCTGAAGATTCAGGAGCAGACGGTTTTAGACAGGATAACAGCTCTTTTTAAGATAATGTTTGTGTTTCATTCAAAACATCAAAACAATCATCGAATATATTCAATTGTAAACAGACATCCCCCCAAACAATCATCATTTGCTCTGCTTCTGGGGAGGCTCCTGGGAAGGGTTGGTCCAAGAACAGGCCACCTGTCTGGACTTGGAGCTCTTTTGAGGTGGTGGCAGCTGTGGTGGAGGCTGCAGAGGCAGAGGAAGATGGTAGCACGGGATGTCTGTGCCGCTGGCGACGCTCCTGATGATCATGGTGGTCCCGCAATTGACTGGAGGAGCGTAGCGGTTGCACAATTGGTCAAGCCCAGGAGATGTGAACAAAGTGTTCACCATGTTCTGAAAACCTGGTCCGAAAAGTCCGTTCTGACTGATGGGAGCGTTAATCAGTTCTTTTTATCGACATGTTTGGAATGGAGGATTGCTGTAGCCATAGTTTACGATGAATCATGGTCTGCCATGCTGCAACTCTGGCCTGGGAGACTGCAACAGAAGCACACAGTGTCTAAATGGCGCTGGTGGCCTTACTGAGCTCCGCCTCTTTCTCCGGGGCTCAGGCATCTGGATGGCCAACCTGGGCAATGAAAAGACAGTGCTGTTCATTGCTGCCAGTGCTTGGAAGGTGCACTGGTGTGCCCATTCCACCAAGTTAGTCCATGGGCCAGACGATATTTCGGTACACTCAAGGTGGCAAAACGTACTTATAATTTTTGAAAGGATCCATGTCTGTAGATGATATTTTGGTATGATAACCATTCCTGAGTGGCAGCTGTATCACAGTTATCAGCTCATGAAGTTAACCACCCGCTAAACTAAATTGCATTTTAGACGCTGGTGCATATCCTGGTTTAGCCTCATGGTCAGGACATTTTTCAATGTTCTATAATATTGTCTTTGGTATCATTTTAAAGGGGACCTTCTTAGCTTTCATTCAAGCCCTGTTGTGGATATTTCTCACAAATATAGAGGTCACTTGAGCTCTTCAACCCGTCAATAACACACATCTTTCTGCAATGTTCGCCTAAACTATATACTTTCTTTTAGCCCTGTGGCATCTAGGAATATCAGGGACACAAAACACAAAAACTGGAATACTCACAGGACTGTAAAGATTCAGAAAATGTATAATATACCCATACTGTTTCATTGTGTGAGGTGATTGTGAGCCTTAAATGAGAACTAGACCAAAGCCAGTTAGGTCACAAACTGGTCTCTATACATTTGTTTAAATACACAATCAAAATACATGATAAAAAGGAATACCATAGTGAGGTAATGAACTATTTTAATATTTTAAACAACATTGACATTTACATATACTTAGTCAATGATACATGTAATCCCATATCATTAGTGGGTATATGTAATGGTAATGGGTAGGGTAATGGGTATATGTGAATATGGTTACATTATTGTTATCAAGCTCTGGGTAACCAAGTCCAGAATCAACATCCTGTGCATCAATAGACTACTACCACAGTAATACCATCAGAATCATCACACTGTCATTCATCAAACTGCTCGTTTCTCTCATCATCTGACTCCCCAAGTTCAAAGTCCAGTTCTGGACCATCCTGCTGTTTTTGGTTACTGCAGGTCTGTAACCTGCACATGTCTGTGCATGGAAGTCCATTTGACAGGCACATGCAGCTTGGCATTTTGCATGAATGCACACACTTGCATGTTAGCATTTCCAAGACCACATCTGGTGCAGGTGGGGAGCGCATCCAGTAAATTGCCAGTTTGCCTTCATCGTCTGTCCATCCATACTCAGTAGGGCTTGGCACCACAGGGTTAGCCTGCAGACAGCACTTCCATATTGCTGCCTGATAGTTGGCTCGTTGAACATGCATAAAGAGACAGTCTCTACATGGTGGCAGCTGGCTGGACTCAACCTCTCCCCTTTTGGTGCAGAAGAGCTGGTAACGCAGTTTGTTCACCTCAGCAGTGCTGCTATTAGCAACATACATCCGACAGGTGAACTGCTCAATTTTCTGGAACAGCTCATCACTCAACATTCCATGTCTGTCCCAGTTGACTAAAAGTCTCTTGGCAGGAAGTGTGCTTTCTCACTATCTTCAGGGCATTCAGCTTCCCTCGACCACCGAATGCACTGACAGTGTCGCAGCCTGTGAAGGCATGTAAGCCAATTAGGCTGTCACAGATGCTGTCTCCAAGTGAACTTGCCAGTTTGGTGATGTCGACAAACCGTGTGCGGTTCTGAGTCCCACACTTCTGGTAGATGGGACAGGTGATGTCCTTCTGGAAGCCAAGACAAAGCACCATGACATCAGTGTCCTCAGCTGTGATGATAACTGACTTTGAGCCCGCATTTGCTGCATGCAATGCATGCAGGAGCAGACGGGTGTCAGCTTCTTCATGTGTGGAGCGCAGTTCTGCTGCTTCCTCACATCCATCTTCTGTCAACTTGTAGCAGGTTTCCTCACAGGTCATGTACAACACCTTGCCATGCAGCATAGCTCTGTATCGTGGGAGTTTCCACTCTTCCACCAGAAACTTGATGAGGCTGGTCTTGTTGGAGGAACTGCACAGAAATTTTCTCAACTGCTGGACGTGGTGTCCCCCTGCAAGATTCTTGTACTGGAGAGTGATGTCTCCACCCCGGTTCAGTCGTTCAGCATCTTTGATCGAAGTCTGGTGATAGACATCAAAAACAACATCAATCCTCCCACTCTGTGCTCCCTCATGGAGGACCTGGGTCAAGGCTGACTCTGCCACCTGTGCAAAGGTTTTGTTGTTGCCATTCATTTTTTGGACCAGGCTCATCCCATCAATGATGGAAGTAGATGGGATTGGGATGTCTTCTGCAGGAGATACATTCTTTTCAAGCTCTCTGGCAAGTGCAGCCTTGTTTGTTTTTCGTAAGGACCCATCAGCATTTGCCAGTGCCCATGGTAGTGGGCCCAATGGGTAGGCAAGGACATCCTTCAGATTCACCTTCCTGCTTTCAGCCACCAGGATCATGTGACTGAAAAGGTTTCTATCTGCCTTCAGAACCACATCCTGTGCTTTCTTTCCATGAGCTTGTTTTGTGCTGACATTGGAGAATGTTTTCAGACTTTGCTTGGTCATCTTGTCATGGAATTTCACAGGTGGTGGGTCTGCATCTAACCTTGTTTGCTGGAATGCTTGGTAGGCCTCTTCTCCTTTCTCAAGAGCTCTCAAGAGATCTATGGTCACATCAGGTGGAGCCATGTTGCCAGTGGAGAGGCTAACCAAATCAATCTCATCAGGGGACATAGGATTGAGCCAGTTATTCTCCATAAGGTCCATGAGAGACTGGACATCTGCTTCATCTCTCTTGATCCTTGGACTGTAGATCTGGATGAGACCATTTGCACCTGCCTTGACCTGTCAGGTCTCTCAGCTGTCTGAGGTACATGCTTCTATACTCAGCTGTGAGATAATATTTGGTCACAGCTCCTGGCTTCAAGCTGAATCCCTTTGTCCCTCCAGCTGTTTGGGTGTCTTTGTTCACCGTTTCTTCTATAGCTTGGTCAACAGGGATTCGGCCAAAGGGATTGGTGGAGCCCAGTTGGACTGAGAAGCCTCCTTCCATGAATTCTGTGTACACATCTGGGTGTGTGATGGGCAGCTCAGACATCTGGGCGTAGTAGTAGGGGAGGTAGCGTGCATAATTCATCCTGTCATAAGCAAAGCACCATGGGATCATTGCTCGAATGCTAGCCAAGTGTAGCATCCAGTCTCCCTCTCTGGATGCTCGGATGAGCCCCAACAAGATTTCAACCATGTCCAAATAGGACATCCAGAAGTTCGAGAGGCTGCCGTTTCCACCTCTAAGGAACTCACGGTAGACTTCAAATAGATCCATGATGCGTGTACAAGAGCTGTTCTCGAGGACCTCCTTCAAAGCATGTTGTGAGACTTCTTTCCCAAGGCTGTCAATGGTCTTCAGTGTCTCATTCAGGTGAACCATGTCATTCCTGTGAGTTTCTTCCAACCAGGACAGGAAACCATTCAAGGTCAGTCGCATGAGAGCCTCATACAGGAGCTTGTGTAGTCGCACTGCCCTGTTGTACTTGCGGCCATCCATAACACCAGCAATTGAGCCTTCTGCAATCATGCCAGAATCAATGCAGAGGTCTTTGAGTCCAGCATCTTGGAAACGCTTACCTATTATTGCCAGCAGTGTGCAGATGGTGTGGAATACCCCAAGCCTAACGATGATATCATGGAACTTGTCATGGTGTTTCCATGTGATCTCGACAGCCTTCGCATACAGGGCTTGGTCAAAGACACAGACAATCTTCCTCAGGCCTAAGCACTGCATGATGCTCAGTGACTGGTTAAGCACCTCGTTGACAGTAGACATTTGTGTCGCTGGAGCATTGATGGTAGGCAGATAGCCTATATTGTCGGGGATGACCGTCATCTCTCCTCGAGTCAGGATGTTGAAGCCTGTCCAGCTGCTGACTGACTGTTCTTCTTGTTGTGACATGCGTGCTAGGACCCAAAGAAGGTTTTTCTCTCTGGCAAGCTTAGTATTGGCTGCAGTATCGGCATCTGACTTTTTGCTTTGTGGTGGCCCTACCCGTTGTCCAGCATTGTAAGTTGGTAACATTGGTGGGGGTCCATCAATGCTTCTCTTCTTTGTTTTGGGAACAGTGGGCATGGGTTGGACAGGAAGTGGGTTGACTGGCTTTGCTTGCACAGCAATCCCATTGACTCTGTGAGATGTTCCCTCACCACTGACAGTTTCTTCAAGACGGTCGATATTGTCCCAGGCTAAAGTTGTGAATATGCTAGGATGGATGTTAGCTGGAAGGGCAATGCCACTCCCTGATGATGAGAGTTTCTGGAGACACAGGGCAGTGTTGATCTCTTCCATCTGTGAATAGGACACACTGTGACCAAGTCGGTTGAGGATGTTTATCAACTCTACATTTCCTGTCAACGATTTGACACTGAATGGCAGAACAATGTGCTTGGAAGGCTTGGTATTTCCACATGTCACTGCATATACTATGTCATGGCCAAATGACTGCAGAAGGCACTGCACTCTCTGGGATGCATGATCAGGATCATTTGAGCCTGTGAGTAGAGAGTACAGGAAGATAATGAGCGACTCTGGAATGGTAGGACATTCTGCTTCTGGTTTGACTTCAGGCGGCCAGGTTCGAGGAACATCTTGACTTTTAATGTCTGCTCTCAATTTGATGGCTGCTTTGGCTATAACATCTTATGCACTGACACTTTTCAGGGTCTGCAGCTCCCTTTTGAGAGACTGATTTTCTTTGGCAAGTTCCCTCATGGACAAGTTATCGGGATAGAGGAGGAATTTTCCTTTCTCATCAGGGAATATCTGAAAGGCTCCAGCAAACTCACTCTCCAGGTTTCGCCTTATGTGCTTCTTGGTTGATTCCTTGACTTGGGCAATGCCTTGGGAGTTCATTGAAGCTACCAGTCTAGAAGAGAGATCAGTCATTGTCATCACTTGAGGATTGCCAAAAAGCTCCATCCTGATGAAGAGGAACAGCTCATTGTATGCCTTATTCACAGCAGCTTCATACTGGGCTGCAGCATCATCATCTTCATTGCTGGCAACCTCTCCTTTGGAAACCTCTTCTTTGGTGTAAAGTCTATAGCATGACCTGTGGTAGTGCCCTTCAGCTGCTACAAGGTCTCTACTCACAATGGCAAGGATTCTGCTGTCCCTTTTCTTTGTGGCTGCACTCCTGATCTTTGCATCAGCTCGCAGTTCTCGACACTGCACCAGTACTTCTCTCGTATTCTGTCTCTTGGAGTATTTGCTGTTTTTCTGACAAAATATGCACTCTGCATCATAAGTCCTAGATGTACTTGGAGCATGTCGAGCTACTCTCTTAGATTGTTTCTCTTCAGCAGAGACACAACTTTTCTTTTCTTTTGCAAGGAGGCCATCAAGAATTTGCTTCATAGTGAAGATACTGCGACACTTTCTGTGGTAGTAGATTGCTGGAATCTGTCCCTCAGGAATGTCTTTTGCCAGTTTCAAAACTGGTGCATGATTTCGTATCTGAGCTGCCCTGAGCAGAGTTCTCCATGAGTCGACACTTTGTAGTGAAACCAGCTTATCTGTATCATCAGAACAGTGGATAATGCACTCCACCCGTGGGCGCTTTGGTATTGGGTAAAAACTTGCTTGTTCACCAGTGGCCATATTCAGTCAGTTTTCACCTGCCACATACAAACAAATACATGTAACTTAGCTGTATGAACACTACTAAAACAAAGTTTACCTTTCTTCACCAGCGTCATATTACCATTATTTATCTTACATAGCCACAAATAGATACATTACCTAGTTGCTATGCAACAGCTGTATTTTGTCCACATGAGGCCGCTAAAATCAACACGAGATGAAAGTTCCTCGTAGCCACTTTAACTAATCATATTAACATATACATTAAAAGAACATGCTAACATTATGGGAAATTAGCTTACAATCTTCTCCAGAGTGAGACAAGAAGATAGATACCAGTTTCCTCTATATGTGTTTAGTAGAAAGCTATCTGGCTGCACGTTAGCCTAGCTTAGCACAATGAATGGAAGTACACAGTACTGGTTATCCTTGGTTGTTGGCCAACTAAGAACTGTCCCAGAGTTTAAGCTAGGCTAATCAGTACCAGGGGTGTTGAAATGCTATATTTGTAAAAAATCTGGGCAAATACACAATCGTGAGAGGCACAGAAACAGGTTTCCTGAAAGAAAAATGAAATAGCTGCTCATTTGGAAAGGTTATCATGTATTATTTTACTTCTGTTAGTGTACCAAATAAAATGGCACCAGTGAAGTTGTGTCACCTTGGGTGATATCGATATCTGGTCTGACCCATGGACTAACTGGCTTTGGTCTAGTTAGTTTCTTAGTAATAATGCCCTTCTAATTTAAGGTTCACAATCACCTCACATAATGAAATAGTATGGGTATATTATACATTTCCTGAATCTTTACAGTCCTGTGAGTATTCCAGTTTTTGTGTTTTGTGTCCCTGATATTCCTAGATGCCACAGGGCTAAAAGAAAGTATATAGTTTAGGCGAACATTGCAGAAAGATGTGTGTTATTGACAGGTTGAAGAGCTCAAGTGACCTCTATATTTGTGAGAAATATCCACAACAGGGCTTGAATGAAAGCTAAGAAGGTCCCCTTTAAAATGATACCAAAGACAATATTATAGAACATTGAAAAATGTCCTGACCATGAGGCTAAACCAGGATATGCACCAGCGTCTAAAATGCAATTTACTTTAGGGGGTGGTTAACTTCATGAGCTGATAACTGTGATAAAGCTGCCACTCAGGAATGGTTATCATACCAAAATATCATCTACAGACATGGATCCTTTCAAAAATTATAAGTAAGTTTTGCCACCTTGAGTGTACCGAAATAGGAAATTTTGGGCTCTGGCCCATGGACTAAGTGGGCCATCAGCTGGTCCCGGGAGGAAGGTGGTACTGGACTCTGACTTGTGACCGAGTCTGCCTGTTTTTTAACCCCTAAAAAGGTGGTCAGCTTGGATTCCATGGCAGGGACAGGAGGAAAGCCATGCTCCGAAATGCCATCCACCTTGGTGATGGGCACATAGGTGGAGACAAGGGCCTGCAGGTTCCTGGGGTCCTTTGGCACCCCTTCCTGATACCATCTGATGGCTGGTAAGCAAAAGACAGGGTCCTGTCTAGCCTCCTGCATCAGAGGGAAAACCCCATTCATGTCATCCGGGGGAGTGGTCTCCTGCCCTGGCAACACGACAAGGCCCTTCTAGGCCGCTGCTCTCTTAATAATACCCTAGAACTCACGAACAAGGACTGTTATCACTGACAGGGCAGTGGAGACCGAGAAGGAGACTCCTGGGAGTTCATCCAGCGGACCACCGGCAGACTCCAGCGCATCCATCAGATCCAGCGGGTCCAAGGCTTCATCCACCGAAAAATTGTCTTGCACCGGCCATGCATCTTCGGCTGCAACAGCGAAAGCGTCCATCTTCCGCTGTTTCTCTGCCTGAGGAGACGTGCGCAGTAGGGGTATGTAGCTTGCAGAGTGAGTGCCAGGCCAGTGTGCTCTGGACCCCAGGCAGCCCTCATAAAATTGCTGTGCAGGTCGAAGCCTATACTGTATCCTGTTTTGCAAGCAGAACGCTGCCGTCAAATTTGACCAAAGGCATCTTCACTTTCTTCTTTTACTTCTAAAGTCTTCTCCAGTGCTTGCAGCGGTAGCTGAAGAAAAATGGGACTCGATTATATGGCCTTGGTTCAATATATAGTCGAGTTGCGGCCGCAAGTGGGGCCCACAATTAGGTGGGCATGGACTAAAGCTTTTTCAGTGCTAAGTGGGGACGCAAGGGATAAACCCACGAGAGATATCCTTAGAGAACAAAGCCTATACAAACTAGAACCATTGGATTAGATCCTATAGATGATACAGATTGCCTTCATGTAATAGCGACGTGAGTGCAACAAAGCCCAGTCATTAGGATGAACTTGGGACAAGGAAAATCCAGAAGGCAATTGTCATCAAAGAGCTGTCGAGAAAGGCACTGAGCCTTTTTCAACAGGAGTCAAGAGCAGTAGTTGAGTCTGAGTTTGTGCTACTTTCTCCGCTGAATGTAAATCAAATGTCAAGATACCAGGCTGCTTATCAGATTACTTTCCCAGGAAAGTGTGTAACCCTCCCATTACGAACCCCGGTTGTAAAGGGATTTAAAAGCTTTTTGCTCACTGACAGTCATTTACCAGCTCTGTAATGAATATTTCACTGAAACACTGGTCTAGCGACTTGAGTTGATTCAACTCTGAATTACTGCTGTTTTCAAATGATGTAGTTATCATTTGCTTTATAATGAGTCAACATCAGGAAAATATGATGAGCTATATTTGAGCAGAAAACCAAGAGAATGTGTGTTTATCTCTTGGGCCAGAAATGTGTACTGCCCGTATAGCTTACCTTTCTGGTTGTTTATTTATTTATTTATTTTACTAAAGTCATAATTTTGTTTTGTTTTATTTGTAAGAGACACCAGACCATTTATGTTTGTGCATTTATTATATCAGCAGAGTGTGCTTATGCTGTAATCACTTGGTTGTTTCTAGACATCATATTTCCTCTTAGTTAATATGAGATGGCTCAAAATTTATAAAATATTGCAACTTTGAATATAACTTGTCATTATCAGTTACTCTAGATGATAAAGTGGTTGGAAGGTGCTGAGCCATGAACACGATGGAATCAAAAGTTTTCTCTCCAACACTTCACTTGAGGGACAGTTTTATAAAGGAGGAGGTTTGATGAATTCACACAATTTTAAATAGAAATTTTATAGTTCAGATGATGAGTTCAGTCAAAATAGAGTACCGTTTTTGTTTGTCTTGCTAAATATGACAGTATTGTAAATGTTTGTGATGAAACAAAGGTAACTGTGTCTGTGGTTTCCACTGGCCTGTCATGTCTGTCCCTTCCCTTTTCCCTCTTTCCCCGGGGCCGGGTGTTGTGTAGACCTGTGCACTACTCACCAGCTGCTTGTCACCTTACCTGAGGCAGAGTGTCACTCTAGTGGGCTCTCTGGATCCCCAGTTCTCCCCCAGCATGGCCCTCCAGCCTTGGGCCTGCAGCCCGAGCTGCTCTTGGGGAAGTCAGGTGGGGCTCCATATTTCTGGGAGTGTCGCTCTGGCGGAGCCCCTGGCTTCCCCTTCCATGGGCCTCTTGCAGGTCAGTACGGTCCAGCAGGAAGGTGGGTGGGGGATGAGGGGGGGGGCATGGCGCCTGCAGAGCACACTGATTGGACGACCACAGCAGATTCCTCTGTGGACATTGAACAAAAGTGGAGCTGCGAATTCTACTTCTAGTACCAGATAACTGTTGTGCCCTATTTATTGGTTTTAAGGAATACTGTGGTTTTTTTTTTAATAACTTAAAGGTCCCATGAAACGGCATTTAGGGCACTGCGAACTGCCATGATGTGACTTACATCCAAGTAAAGCGGAATGGTTGGATGGGATTTTTGGAAGGAATGGAGTTTGAATTGACTAATAGCCAATAATAACCAGGCATGTTGAGAAGAATGTGGACACCGATCTGCTATTGGCTAGTTTCAGTTTGGCGATAGAAGCTCACATGTCTTCTCTCAATCTCGCTTCCAATTTATTGGACATATTTTTAGTGTGCAAGTGCAGGGTGATGCAACTAAAACATTTTTGTCAGGAAGAGAAAAACATTCTTATGAACACAAAAATAGACCAATTGTTTTGTGTGAATTTCTAGTACAGTCTTAAAATGGATGTAGATTAGGTTCAGAAGATAGGAATAACTGGAATGGAAATATATTTTTCATTTCATGGGACCTTTTAACTTTTACTTTATTTAAAAATCTTGTCTTTGTTTGGTGCAACTGCCTTAATGTGACTTGCCTAACTCACCTCAACAGGTCCAATTTGAAATCCTTTCAGGTGGAGGCCTCACACTGGACTGAAATTTTAGTTGAGAAGCGCTGCTTCAATTGCACTGGCCCTAATTTGATTTCTGTTTTAACTTTTTTTCTTTCCCCTCCCCTCTCTCTCAATCTCTCTCTTACTCTGTCTCTCTCGCATTCTTTCACTCTTGCTTTCTCACTTCATGGCTCGCTCTGTCTCTTTCAACTCTGCTGTGTTTACTTCAGACGGACAGGAGAATGCTGGGAAATGCCCCCATCTGGAGTCGGAGGAATCGGATCCTTCATTTGGGGAGCTGTCCAACGGTGACGAGCTCAAGTCTCCACACAAGCCTGATGCCGAGGAGCTCGAGATGCCCCCCTTAGCCTGCAATGGAGCCTCCGCAGGGACACTCAGCTCTTCAGAGGGAGCCAAAGCCAAGACAGACCCCGAGAAGAAGTTTATCTGTGGCATCTGTGGTCAGGCTTTCCGCACTAAGTCCTACCTCAACAAGCACCAGCACAGAGTACACAAAACCCAGAAAGGTCAAGGGGGAACAGGGTCTGGCTTGGCCGACCTTACCCCTTCCCTGACCTCCCCTTTCTCCCCTCAACAGAACATGTCTCTGCTTGAGTCCTTTGGCTTTCAGATAGTCCAGTCTGCCTTTGCCTCTTCGCTGGTGGATGCTGAGGCAGGTCAGAGCGGGATCGATTTTGGTGGGAAGTGACATAATCCCAGGGGGATTAAGCTCTGTCAAAGCCTCCTGTTTTTTTAGGACAATGGCTGGTTTGCCAACCCGAGGTCCTCTGTATTTGGGAATAACTTTGCCTCAAGACTACTCTGCTGTTCATTGAGTCGCTCACTGTGCATCTGATTATGTCATTACTCTGTGTCATCGACTTCGCCATAGAGTTCCTATTATTTCGGAGTTGGGAAATGTTGAACTGCATTTTATGTTTCCCCAATCAAGTAATATCTTCGAAGGTTTTCTATTGTTTTTGTTAATCTGATCCTTCGATTGTTCATTATTTTTCATCTCTATCCACTTGTTTGTATTGTAAGTGTAATCAAGCCCGCATACCTATCAGTTTTTTCAATTGAGGTGAATTAATATTATTTAACGCATTCTCACAACTTGTAATCTGTTACTGTATTCATCTGCATCGATGGAAGTGCTTACGACACACTCGGGACACCTACCCTTGGCCACGACGGCGTTTGATTTCTGGTTCTTTGTTGCTCTGAAGGCGGTAAACAGATATGCCCTCGCCTCGGAGCGCCCAAGAGTTTTGTAGTTTCTGCTCTGCTGCGTTTGAGGAGAGGGGGGGCGGAGGACAAGGGCAGGGATAAAACTTGGCCTCGAATTTTTAAGAATTTATTTGTAAAGGGTTTACTTTCAACATTCATTACAGGCTTACGGCATGTTTCATGACTGATGGGCTAGTTACAAACTCAGAGACAGAAATTATGTCAGATCTTTAAGTTGATTATTATGTTTTTTTTAATGGTGGAGAAAAACCCTGTTTGTTTTTGGGTTGTAAATGAGTGAAGAACCTCAAAACAGTTTCGTCGAAGCAGAATTGTTTGCTGTGTGGTGGCATCCATACCGCGTCTCAAATGATTAGATGCTGGCAAAGAAATGCTTCGGTGACCGCAGTGACAAATTCAGCTACCTCGTGGAAGAAAATAGCGTAGTGCTTTTGTTTCATAACTGTCAAGTTTAACAGAGTTTCTGCTGGTTAATTCAGTCAGATTTAAAAGCAAAACAAATCTTGTGTGTGTGGGGGGGGGGGCAGCACTTGTTTAGCATTGCTACATAGTGTGAGTTGAAGGCCTCGGGTAAAGGTTGCTCAGTGTACCTATGGATTGATCCAACACATTTTGGCAGCACCTGTCTCATGACCTCTTCTGCTTTTGTTTCATTAATGTTCAGGAATTTGAAATGATATGAGATCACAAAAATGAAGAAGGGGCGTCCGGGTGGCATGGCGGTCTATTCCGTCGCCCACCAACATGGGGATCGGCGGTTCGAATGCCCTTGTTACCTCCACCTTGGTTGGGCATCCCTACAGACACAATTGGCTGTGTCTGTGGGTGGGAAGCCGGATGCTGGTACGTGTCCTGGTCGCTGCACTAGCGCCTCCACTGGTCGGTTGGGGGCGCCTGTTTGGGTAGGGGCAACTGGGGGGGAATAACATGATCCTCCCACGTGCTACGTCCCCCCTGGCGAAACTCCTCACTGTCAGGTGAAAAGAAGCAGCTGGTGACTCCACATGTATTGGAGGAGGCATGTGGTAGTGTGAAGCCCTCCCCCGGATCGCCAGAGGGGGGTGGAGCAACGACCGGGACGGCTCGGAGGGCGGGTTGATTGGCCAGGTACAACTGAGAGAGAAAGGGGGGGGGGATTTTAAAAAAATGGAGAAAATGCTTTCTAAAGCTGCAGTCTGGGGTTTCTTGGTAATGTATACCTAAAAACTGAGGGACCTACCTAAGAAAATTAGTTGCTCTGCAACTGCCTTATGTTTTTAAGTCAAGATGGTGGGTTTTTATTACATCAGATCATGCAAAAATAAAGATATTTTTACAGCACTAAATTACATTTCAGATCGACCTTGTGTCTATGGCTATTATTATTATTATTATTATTATTATTGGTTATGGTCTATTAGCTGTAACCACTATTTGTCCTATCTGTAAGTCCATCATTCAAGCAAAGTGAAAATATACACTGAGTCCAAGTTAAGGGGCTACTAGTTGTATTTGGATGAAATATCAGACCTTTTAGAACTGTTAAATATCCACCATGCTTACCTCCTGTAGTTTTGTCACTTGTAATGACATGCATTTCAAAGTGTGGGGATTGTTGAATAACTGTAAGAATGTATTAGAAGAAGTGAACCTGCTGGCGGCCCATTTTCTTGTGAATAACTTTAAAAAAATACTTTTTTTTGGACTCTCGGTTGGTTTATGATAATGGCTTACAGTCACTCTTTGTAGAAAGAGGTGCGAGTTGAGCCGTTGATGAAATCATCATCGTCATCGTCATTTTTAGGAAAATTGTGCTGTACAGGCTAGATTTTCTCAGGCGTGAGGGTAAATTGCTTGTGCGATGAAGGTTACGTGTAACGAATGTCATGAAACATGCCTCAAGCTTGTTGCAGATGGGCTTCGTAAACTCCTCAAAGAAAGTATTGTCGCTTCATCACCTAATGTTAAATTAATTCTGTACATATAAAACAGGGACCAAGTTCAGGTGTGATTATAAATTGAAAAATGTAGATTATATTTTATTAACTTATTCGTGCCCTCCTAGTTTTGTGTACAAAGGTTTTTTTTTTTTGGTTTTTTTTTTTATATATATATATTGATTGTCAAACAAAAATCTTGTGGTTTGCTAATTTTGATAATCTTACACTCTAAATTATGTTAGATTCGGACAGATGTGCACTTGTTTGGTGAGTGTCGTGTAATGATGGATTCGAACCTTGTGTCTGCTTGACGACAGCTGCATCGATGGGGGGGTGGGGGTGGGGGGTTGTTCATAAACTGATGCACCAGCCTCTCTTGACCGATCGGACTCTTAAAAGAGATTCGAGTTATTGGCTCACTCTCGACTCGGCTTTCTATCTCGCCAGGCTTACGTCTGCCGTCTCAGCCATACTCCCCGTTACTCGCTCCCTCTCCCGGCGTTTGGTCGGGCTGTGGCGAAGAAAACCTGCCTGGTGTTGGTGGTCATCCTGTCTCGGCTATAACCACCCACCTATGGAAATGTATGCTTGTTACTCAGAAGGAAACGGGTGGAACAAGTTGAAGGGCTCTTGTTTCTGAGGAGATGCAGCTGAACTGTGCCCTCTAGTCCTCACACAGTATATACTCACGCCATTACCCCTCCATGTTGCTTTTGTTTCTGTCTCCCGTTGTTGGGTTTTCGTCTGCAGCTTAATGGAAACGTCAGGCCTAAGGATCCAAGATACTTTAGTGTTGAATAAGCACACGATGCTAGAATATATTATAGCCTCAAAAAGACATTGTTTATTTGGCCAGATGTGTAAGGATTTGCTTGCTGGAATTTTATTTTATTTTTTTCTGATTCAGTTTCTGTCACAACAACGAATTGCAAGTTAATGGATTGGACTGTCGGGGGGGTAAAACTTGGACCAATAGTGTAAAATGTAATTAAATGATTCTGCAGCTCATTGCATCCTGTTACACGACAGTTGGGACTGCGTCAGACCTTTTTCCTGTCCCGGTGTTTTTCCTGGCCTGTGTTTTCACAAGCCGTCTGTGGAGACGCCGATCAATGTAGTGTGTAACAGGGACAGGGCCGCGTGTTGTTTGTGCGCTGGTGGGCCTGTAAACGGAGGAGAGGAGTAGGAAAGCCCGGTGATGCGTGTGTTTATATAAGCTGTCCGTGTGTTTGTACGTGTGATCGGTGTTCCTTTGTTTGTGTACTCCTGTTTTGATTATTATTTGTGACATTAAATTCAGTACATTCCTATATTATTTATGCTTAAATTGTGATTGTAACAAGTATATATACCATTCATATACACATACTGTATACACTCACACGCTCAACACTCACTATCATGCATAAATATATGTCTATGAAGTGGGTAAAATATTAAGTTATGGCCATTTGATTGAAATTTGTTTCAGTGCATGCACAGAGGAGGCGCCGTGTGCCACGTCCTGGGATGAGAGTTGAGCTGGGAACTGAATGTTGATCACTGGTTGGCAGCAGTCGTATCACTGTCCGCCGTTCTGTCTCTCTGCTCCGGTGGTGCAAACGCCGCCAGTTCTGCATTATTCATGCATCTTGACCATTGGGTTTCCTTTTTCAATCCACTTTGAGATAATGCACTGGTAAACTGCCCTACGTAGAGGGAATCGGGGGGGGGGGCGTTTTTTGTGTTACATTTTGGAACAAATGGAAGACGCTGTCAACAAAACACGAAAAATAACATGTTAGAATTTTCCGGTAACCAAATAACGCGCTGTTACTTTCAGCTGGTGGTATAATTTTGCCTCATTCATGTTGGTACTCAATGTTTTCATTGGCTATTTAGGCTGCGGCTCTTGTTTATTGCTTTATGCTTTTGGTCTGTTGCAAAGTGCCTTCCAAATACTACTTGTGCACAGCAGTGGATTGGATATACTGACGAGCCAAAACATTATGACCACCTGCCTAATATGCCGTTGGTCTTTCGTGTGCTTCCAAAACAGCACTGACCCGCCGAGGCATGGACTCCGCAAGAACCCTGAAGGTGTCCTGCAGCATCTGGCACCAAAACATTGGCAGCAGATCCTTCAGGTCCTGTAAGCTGTGAGGTAGTGCCGGCGTTTATTGGACTTGTCGGTCCAGCACATCTCACAGATGCCCAGTTGGATTGAGATCTGGAGAATTTGGAGGCCAGGGCAACACCTTGAGCACTTCATCATGTTCCTCAAAGCATTCCTGAACAATGTGTGCAGTGTGGCAAGGAGCATTATCCTGCTGAAAGAGGCCACTGCCATCAGGGAATACCGTTGCAATGATGTTTAGGTAGGTGGCGTGTGTCAAATTGATGTCCAGATGAATGGCTGGACCAATGGTTTCCCAGCAGAACATTGCCCGGAGCATCACACTCCCTCCACCGGCTTGTCATCGTCCCACAGTGCATCCTGGTGCCATCACTTCCCCAGGTAAACGGCGCACACATACGCGGCCATCTGTGTGATCTAAAAGAAAACGAGATTCATTGGATGAAGCCACCTTCTTCCACTGCTCCAGGGCCCAGTTCCGACGCTCGAGTGGCCATTGTAGGTGCTTTCGATGGTGGACAGGGGTCATCATGGGCACTGCCCAGGGTGTTGTGACACATTCCCCCGTAACCATCGTTAAAAATGTGTGTGACTTGTGCCACAGTAGACCTGTTGGTTTGGACCAGATGGGATAGCCTTTATTGCCCTCACGCATCGATGAGCCTTGGGCGCCCAACACGCTGTCTCTGGTTTGTGGTTTGTCCCTCCTCGGACCACTGTCGGTAGGTACTCACCACTGTTGACCAGGAGCACCCCACAAGTCTTGCCATTTGGCCCTTGTCAAAGTCACTCAGGTCTTTCCAGCCCATTTCTCCTGCATCCAACACGTTGACTACGAGAACTGATCGTTCGCTTACCGTCTAATCTGCCCAGACCATGACACGTGCCCTCGTTTGGAGATGATCGTTGCTCAGTTGACCTGTGAGTGGTCATAATGTTTTGGCTGATCAGTGTAGGTCCCCTTTTCTAAAGGGTAGGTAAACTCGTACACAGTGACTTGGCATCGACACTTTTGTATGAAAAGACATGCACACGCAAAAGATGTACAAAATGTCAAATCGGTATTTTAACCATTGTAACTGAAAAGATTGTTCCTAAAACATACGAGTTACATGTTTTGTTATAAAGTCTGAGCATATTTCAATACAAGCATACTTTTCTATAGATGTTTTTTTTTTTTTTACTCAGTTATTGAGTCTCATCTCCTTGATACAGAGGTGAGCATCAAAATAAACTGCATTTGAAAAAGATTTCATCTCCCCTCGCCTGTGTTACTATTATTAGTTGGTACTGATCCAATGTAATCAAAGTAACTGTTTCAAATAAACGGTGATGGGCTGGTGACATAGGCAGGGTGTCTCTCAGCCTTCTGCCTGACGCCTGTTGGGATAGACTCCAGTACCCTGCAAGGCTGTATTGGATTAAGCACGTACATGGATGGATGGGCATTGTGTCCTATTGTGAGACTTGGTTAAAAAAAGGACCCCAAACAAGTGTTTCTCTGCCCCCTGTAGCTGACAAATGTCTGAAACGCTCATATCCGGGGCCAAATTCCAAATTGTAAAGAGGCAAAACGGTGTAATGAGGGCGTCCGGGTAGCGTAGCGGTCTATTCCGCTGCCTACCAACGCGGGGCTCGCCGGTTCGAATCCCTCGTGTTACCTCCGGCTTGGTCTGGCGTCCCTGCAGACACTAATTGGCCGTGTCTGCGGGTGGGAATCCGGATGTGGGTATGTGTCCTGATTGCTGCACTAGCGCCTCCTCTGGTCGGTAAACAAATGCATGTTTCTTTTGATGGTGGGAGAAACCGGAGCTGGAGAAAACCCACCGCAGACACGGGGAGAATATGCAAACACCACGCAGAGGACGACCTGGGATGACCCCCAAGGTTGGACAACCCTGGGGTTCGAACCAGGACCTTCCTGCTGTGAGGCGGAAGCACTAACCACTGGGCCGCCATTTTTTTCTTTTGTTCTCTGTGTAATGATACATACACTACCTGGACTGCAGGGCAGATTTCTCTACACAACATGTTCACATTCTGTTGTCTCTTTTTCACTTTCATGGCCTGAGAAACATCTGCCAATTCCCATGTTTTAATGCATTATGAGACCGTTGGACTCTATGTAGAAGGAGACTACCCGTATTACCAGTAAGTACTTCCACCAATGTACAGACACACTACACACTTTGCTGCTTTTTAACACTGAGGCTTTAATAAATGGCTTGTTATGTCGACAGATTTGTAGAGGAATGAAAAGATATGAAAAAATACAGCTATAAAGTGGAAAAACTTGCGGTGAAAAATGTAAAAAAAATCTCAAAATTTAGTCTCAAAAGCAGTGTTTGCCTTTTCGCTGTCAGTCCCTCTGTTGCTGAAATTCAGTTTGCTGAAGTCCTCCATAATCTCCACCATTGTCTTTCCTTTGGTTTCTGGCATGAAATAAAGCACGAACGCTGAGCTCAATATGCAGTAAGCCACAAAGATCAGGAAACAAAACTGCCCAAGTCCTTCCTATAGGGGGAAATGAAAGAAAGACAACAACAAAAAAACATGACAATTTGATAAGTCATCTTCTTAGGAAGTTACTTAACACAGTTACGTGGAACCACTTGATATAACGTTAAAGTAAATCCAACATTTAATTTTTTTTTGAGTGCACACTCCACAGTTCATCGGGTGACTAAGCCAGTGTCTCACCACCACGTAGGGGAAGAGCATGCTGATGAGGAACAGGCTCAGCCAGCCGACAGTTCCACTGATAACGTAGGCCGAGGGACGCCAGGCCTGCAGGAACAGGTCAGCAGGGAGGGCCATAGACACGCCAGCTGGAAGGGGATGAAAATAACATTTCCACTTGCAGCCTCACCAACTCAACTAGCACCAAACTAAATCAGTGCTGAGATCCCGTGCCATTATACTACTGAGCCCTTACTTACTTAAACGCCATTATTGTTGGTGTCTTCTATGGTGCCCTGATCTACTTGTACGTGAGATTAGGGCTGGGCAATAAATTGATATTATATCGACATCGTGATGTAAGATATATATTATCTGGGACTTTGGATAATGTGATGTGGCATAAGTTTTGTCTTTTCATGGTTCTAAAGGCTGCATTACAGTGAAGAGAAGCAATTTTCTGAACTTATTAGACTGTTCTAGCTCCTTATTTCTCGCTACTGTTTGGACATCATATTCGCATTACTAATGCGTGTTTAGAGCACCTACAGTCATCTCTACAATATCAACGAGATATCGATATTGAGGTATTTGGTCCAAAATATCGTGATATTTGATTTTGTCCATATTGCTCAGCCCTACTTAAGATGCTATAATAATAATGATAATAATAATAATCTACTACTACTACTACTACTACTTTCGGCTACTCCCGTTAGGGGTTGCCACAGCGGATCATCCATTTCCATTTCATCTATAACAATAATAATAATAATAATAATGATAATAATATTTATATAGCGCTTTTCTAGACACCAAAAAATGTATCACCTATGGTTATAATTTCCCTGTTATAAGTGGCAATGTAACTCTACTGTGTACTTTGATAATACTATATCTACCTTTTGATGATCTAAGGTGCACTCACACTACATGCACTTGACATGTAAGCCATGATATGATTACTATGTAGCAGATATACTACTACTACTTCATATAGTACTACTATGATATGATTACTATGTAGTAGATATACTACTACTACTTCATATAGTACTACTATGATATGATTACTATGTAGTAGATATACTACTACTACTACTTCATATAGTACTACTATGATATTATTACTATGTAGCAGATACACTGCTATTATTAGCCCATCTTGTACTACTATATTATGATTACTATGTAGCAAATGTACTGCTACTACTACATCTAGTAATACTGTGATATAATTATCATTTAGCACTCAGTGATGCCAGTTGGTAACAATCAAATTCATTTGCTAAATACTGACTCTCTTGTAGGTCATGTTAGATAAAAGGGTATGCCTAATGAGTCAATGTAAATATAAAAGGGTACCGCTTTACAATAACAATACCCTTATAAAGGATATATAAATGGTTCATAATTAGGTTATAAATTATGTTGTAAACACTTTATAAATCATTAATAAAAATTATAAACAAGTTATAACAGAGTTTTTGTACATCTATGCAGGCTCACTATTTGGCAAGACCAAGTTACTGCTTCACTTTTTATCTATTCTGTTAAATCTCAGAACTTGCTAGTTGCTAGCAGATCTTGCTATTTGCTAGCTAAGTAACCAGTGAAGTCTGAGGCTTAATAGTAAAGATAAATGTGGGCTCACTATTTGGCAAGCAACAGGTCACTGTTGCCCTTTTTATCTAATGTGTTGTAACCGTTTATTAATGATTTATAAAGTGTTCCCAACCTAATTAATAAACAAATTATAAACCATTCATAAACCATTTATAAGGGAAGTCTTGTTGTAAAGTGGTACCTGTAAATGTAATTCCAACTACAAACTGGAAAAAAAATCAACGCAAAACTCACAAGGTCCAAGTCCATAAATACAGATGACAGAAAATATTAGGGCGATGTTCAGATATGGGACCCATGAATACAGGTTCTGCAGGGAGAGAGGTGTGGGGGTTTATAATCTGTCTCATGCAAAACAGAGGAGAAAAGAGCAGGACATAGACCAATATATGTATATATAAAAAAGAAGATACGTAGATCTGAGTTACCTTTATAGACAAGGTGACAGTTAGCACAGACATTGCAACACCCATCAACAGATAGCCGTATCCCATCAGCTTCTTCCTCCCGGCACGATCTATCAGCAGAGACTGGGACAAAATACCGCTGCATAAGGGGGTTGCTTCAGTGCCAAAAAAATTTTTTTTTTATTCTGTCCATACTGTAGCGAATTCGGGGGGGGGGGGTAACCCGGCCGGACCGTCACAGCCGGTAGGCGAACCCGTGGCTCCCGCACCGCAAGCGACAACGTTAACCACCCGACTAAAGGGTCCGACCCGTTTGCCAAGTGCTACTTATTCGTGTACCCCCCCCCCCTCCTTCGGGATAGGGCGTACCCGGCCGGACCGTCACAGCCGGGGATCCCACTTCTGACACGTAGCGAATTCGGGGGACAACCGCAGGAACCGCCGCAGCCGGGATACCAATGTAACCGGTTATTTTCTTGCCCGGTGCGGGATTCGATACGGGGTGTACTGCACCACAAGGCGACATCACTAACCGCTCGGCCAAAGGGTCAGACCCGTTAGCTAGGGACTAACGTGTCTTATTAGTAGTTTACACCAATATCGCGAGCTCGGTCGGGGGGGGGGGCAGCTCGGGACGCCGCATCCGGGACGCGAACCCATGGCTCCCACACCGCAAGCGACTACGTTAACCAGTCGACTAAAGGGTCCGACCCGTTAGCCAAGGGCTAACGTGTCTACCTATTCGTGCACGCTACAATACAAAGTGGACGTCAAAACGTATTGATACTCACACAAAGTGTTACAGTGACCACCTCGGTCGCCCCAATGCCG
This sequence comes from Lampris incognitus, assembly GCF_029633865.1. Classification (NCBI taxonomy): domain Eukaryota; kingdom Metazoa; phylum Chordata; class Actinopteri; order Lampriformes; family Lampridae; genus Lampris; species Lampris incognitus. The sequence goes on along the minus strand of NC_079212.1, from coordinate 95,571,449 downwards.
ATGGCTAGGTAATGGATTTTGCTCTCCGCCACTCCTGATTCGCGGAAGATGTCGAAGGCGTAGAAGTACAGCTGGATGATTGGACATCACATGAAGAAAGTATGAGGCTGATGGGATCGTAGAGCAAAGCCACCTTCTACAGCGCCCTGTTTAATGTAACGCTACGTTTTTAAGAGGAGAGAGATATGAACTCACTGCATTGATGCCGCACAGCTGGACACCAGAACAGGGGATGACCAGAGCAAACAGCTGCCACCTCACACACCTTGAGCGGAGCACATCAAGGACAGTCTTTGCTTTCTCGCCCAGCGTGCCTTCTCTCTCTCTGCTCATGTCTTCAAGCTCCAGCTTCAGGTCGTCCTCCTGCCACAGCCACTGCAAGGCTGCCGACATACGCACACAAGCCACACGTACAGAAATGTGAGAACCACCTCATGTTTGTATGAGGTTCTGTAACACAGTATGATCGTCTGTAACACAATCGGAGCATTATGCACTCCTTTGTGCGTTACTTTCCACATGTTACCTATTGGTCATCTGCACACAGCAGGTGCAGCCTGGCTGTGATGGTGTGCAGCATTTCTTTCAACTACTCTTGCGCCTCTCCAGCAGCTACCGTAAGCTCGTTAAAGGAAGGCTGCGCTCAAAAACAACACGAGACTCGGTAACTCGTGCGCGATACAATCACATGGACAGTGGTGATTTGCTTGACCAAATGTACTCCATGTACATAGACTCGATTGTTCTCTGTTGGCGCCACCTACGGATGACGTCACACACTAGGGAAGTAAAGAACTAAGAGAGTACGGGAGAGGAGAGAGACAGTGTGGGGGCATATTAGAAGCGTTACAGCTGGAGCGGTTTGTCAAAATGGTTGCGTCCTCATGCAATGCTTGCTGGTACATGTAGTAACCGCAAGACTGGCTCTGCAAACAGCAAGAGACCATTTCCTCTGTAAAGATGAGTTAGAACAAAGCGGTTCAAGTCCCCCCCCCCTCCACAACCGATATTTTGGCCAATTACCCCACTTTTCCAAGCCGTCCTGGTCACTGCTCCACCCCCTCTGCCGATCCGGGGAAGGCTGCAGACTACTACATGCCTCCTCTGATACATGTGGAGTTGCCAGCTGCTACTTTTCACCTGACAGTGAGGATTTTCACCAGGAGGAGGAGGAGGGTCACACTATTCTCCCCAGTGCCCCCCCCCCCGAACAGACACCCTGACCGACCAGAGGATGCGCTAGTGCAGCGACCAGGACACATACCCACATGTGGATTCGATCCAGTGATCCATGTGCTGGTAGACAACAGAATAGACCCCTACGCTACCCAGATGCCCTAGCAGTTCACGTTTTAATAGCCAATATAGACCTTCAGTACTTCGTGGATGTGCTCATAGTCGGCCACATTCAAATAAAGATTGTGTTCGCTGCATTTGGCAGTGAATACAAGACTTGGACACTTTCCGCCAACCTTTTCTGCAGCCCTCAATGTCGCCTTTGTCGATGTAAAGATATCGAGGTGCCTCAGGGAAAAACATCAATGCTACAGACTGCAGAATGGCAGGGATGCCACTCACAGCCAAGAGATAAGGCCACATATCTTCTGTGCCCATTAGTTCCCTGAAGAGGGAAACATGAAAACCAGTTCAAAAAATACAATTTCACAGGAAAAGGAATGGGACATTAATTTACGAGTTTGTGTTGAATAAGTGTAGTTCATTATGTTATACACTCATGAGGAATAAATCGGGAAAAATTAATGCATGAATTTAAATTGAGGGCATGCTAATTTATTCTGTGCACGGCAAACCACCAGTTTAATCTGGAGCACTAAGGAGGCAGTGATCTAGAATGACGCAAGACGGATTTTTTTTTAACCCAATAAATATTTCTTAGTCCCTTCAACAAGAAAGTGGGAAGATTTTGGATTTTGTTGTGTCGCACTGTTTCTTGATCTAAGTTTATAAATTTTGGCAAACGAATACTTCGAACTCTAAGCAGCTGACTCTTACTTGATGCCGATAATTTGACCCATGACTTTGCCCAGGCCGATGAAGATGGAACTTGTGAGGGCCAGGAAACCCCTTTGTTTCATTGGGGAAATCTCTCCAAGGTACATCAAGTGCACACTCAGTCCAAGACCTGTTGAGAGAGAAAAGAAAGGTACAGATTTTGGTAACACTTTCTATGAAGCTTGCATCTATAACGCCCTATAAGCATCTATAACGCCCTATAAGCATCTATTGCATCTATAACGCCCATACTTTCCTATAATGTGTATTACAATGACTAACGGCTATGGCTGAAGACTGAAATAGCTCTGAAGTCTCATCATGCATCTCTACAAAACTTCAGCAAAACAATTGGACTATGATGCATTATGACGTTTGACAGATAAACAGGCTAATGATGACATATTTACAATACATAAATCCGTTTTAAATTGACATAGTGTATCATAAAGGTGGCTATGAGGTGTTGTGAGGGCGTATACATGGTTATAATGAATCTTACAATGACTTATAGCTACACTTATAGGGCGTTATAGATGCTTATGGGGCATTATAGAGGCAAGCTTCATAGAAAGTATTACCCACATTTTAAATCGAAATCAGTTTTCCAAGATACAGCATCACAGAAGCACGTTGTCTCACATGTAAGCGCACACACACACACACACACGCGCGCGCGCGCGCGCGCGCGCACACACACACACACACACACACACACACACACACACACAACTGGAATACATGTACAGTACATATCAATAAAACGTGCCTGCATTATATCCATAGAGGAATCTGCCCAGCAGGATCATCTCAAATGACTTGGCCGTGCGACTGAAGAGCATCAGGACGGCAGCAGCAATGGCTACCACGTTGTTGAACAAAAGAGCCTTTTTCCTACAAAATCAGAACACACATTAAGGACTTTCTGTGACCATTGTGTACGTGTGTGTGAACGTGCGTATGCATGTGCCTGGGCTTGACTCTGTGTGTACGCGTACACATTAATGTCCGCGTTAATGTCTCACCTGCCATAACGTACAGGAAGGCTACCACTGTGAATAGCCCCAGCCCATGCACCAAGGCTAAACACAGACACAATGAAGGCCCAGATGAACAGATTGGTAGAGTCCTCCACTGGAACCTCGTACCTCCCCAGCCACGTCTGGTTCACGAAGCTCTGCACATGCTGAGGTTGGAAAGTTGGACGAAGACGTCGGTAGTGGGTCATTCTGGTGTCTCAGCTGGTTAGTTAATATGCGTTGAATCTAACGGCTGCGTCACATAGCAGAATAATTCAATCTCATCTCTCATGCATCTCATTTCTTTTCCTGCTGCTCCCCTCTGCCGAGCCGGGGAGGGCTGCAGACTACCACGCGCCTCCTCCCATACATGTGGAGTCGCCAGCCGCTTCTTTTCACCTGACGGTGAGGAGTTTCGCCAGGGGGACGTAGCGCGTGGGAGGATCACGCTATTCCCCCCCAGTTCCCCCTCCCCCCTGAACAGGCGCCCCGACTGACCAGAGGAGGTGCTAGTTGAGTGACCAGGACACATACCTACATCCGACCTCCCACCCATAGACACGGCCAATTAATTGTGTCTGTAGGGACGCCCGACCAAGCCGGAGGTAACACGGGGATTCGAACAGGCGATGCTCGTGTTGGTGCGCTACCCATGGGTTTTTGAAAACACATACAGCCACTGCATGAAATTAAATTCTCCTATTTCACAGGGATGTGGCATTTCTTAAATGATGTGCTGCGTGTCGAATGTTAATCTTTATGTCTAGGAAGGTGCTGAGGAATGCATTACACCAGCGCAGTAACCCTACCTCTGCTGGAGAGGCCATGATGGACACTTGGATCCCATACTGAAATGATCCCCCAATTCCCAACACCAGCATCAGCAGGTAAAGCCTCCAGTACTGCACCTGGGACAGGGTCACAAAGTCGTCTTAGGCCATCACTTTAGCAACAACTCATTGTCATAGCATCAAGCGGGGGTTTGCTCTACTTCCGTCTTCTCTACCAGGTCAATCCCATGCTTCAGAAATGGCTCTTTTTTTTTTTTTAACAAGAGCAAACATTCTCTGGAAACAGAAATTCATAACAAAGACTTCGCCCTTGTGAAATTGAAGGGCTGAAAATAAATACACCAGGGTCACTTCATCACAGAGAGGCTGTAAAAACCTCACTGATCGAATGCGGACATTTCACATCATGCATTTTTTCACAGATTCACGGTTTGAAAAAACATATTCCAACTTTACTTAGAAAAATGAATCATTAAAAGGTGAAATGCTACTCTTTTGTTAAAAAGAAAGTCAATTACCCCTCCACTTACCAGGTCTTTTAGTGCGCCCATCCTGTGTGTGGGTCCTGGATGCTGGCTGGGACAGGAGTACAGATGTCTTGTAGGGGCACCTGCAACTGCGGGGGATACAGAGATGCACACCAGAGGCCCGTATATACCCCCAAGCCCACCCAAAGTTACACATCAATCCATCTTGGTTGGCTATTCAGTCTGTTATGACAAGGAAGCTGGAGGTTGCCCTGTGCTTAAAGTGCAGAGGTTATGCCCAAATATTAAACTGAACTGCGTCTTTGTTACTGGACTAGACTGGATTTCATCTAGCACATCTCGGCAACTTTCAGAAATTTGGCATTTCTAAAATTTGTACCCTCGTCTGCTGGTTAGCCATTACGGCCCCTGCTCTGAGAGAGGAGAGTCGAGGGCTGGCTTGGTAAAACAACAGCAGCTCATGAACAGCGAGAATATCTCACTTATTGTGCTGAGTGACGTGAGATCCGGACGTCACTTTAGTCAGCAGACAAGGCATGCAGCACTAATGTGCATGTCGGATAGATCATCAGAAAAGCTGGATGTACAAAAGGTCTGCTCGCTTCTACAAAAAGAAGAAAAACAAAAGCATGGGCCCTTAAATGATTTGTCACCGCTTGGTAAATGTCCTCTGCAAGAGGCTAAACATAAACCCCATCCTTGCAAGAGCATGGTTATTCACCCCTTCTCTCTCGTGTCATTATATTCATAAATTCACACAACCGGCAAAACCTACTTTCAGCTGGAACAGTAGCAGACGCTCACAAACATGACCTTCCCGGACCGCAGGATGCAGCCACTGATGGGCTGTGTCGACCATTTTAACCGAGGAAGGTCACATGTTGCATGAATATTGAATCTGTAATTGGTTTTAACCACAGACTTGCATTTTTATCTGCTTGATCAGTTTAGTTTTTCATATCAGATAGCTCAAATTTAATTGAAATGGTGCACATCTTCTCTCTCTCTCTCTCACACACACACACACACACACACACACGCACACACACACTTTCTTCTTGAACTTCCACATCAACACAGTCAGACACACAATTCAACATTTCATTGAGTGCAACAGCGCCATTCCCCCCTTTTCCTCCCCAGTTGTACTTGGCCAACTACGCTACAATTCACATCCAGCTTCCCACCTGTAGACATGGCCAATTGTGTCTGTACAGATGCCCGACCAAGCCGGCGGTAAAGCGGGGATTCGAACCACCGACCCCTGTGTTGGTAGGCAACGGAATAGACTGCTACGCTACCCGGGCGCCCCCCTAACAGCACCATTTTAATGTATTTCCTATCCTCATAGATTGTTTTTGCTTGTTTTTTTGGTCCATGCTGTTCCCTTTTAATGACTGGCTCTTGGTCTCGTTTACCATATTCATGTGCGTTTGATGGTTCCTGTTTTGTTTTTTCTTTTGGGTGAGAACATTTTCTAAGACTCTCTTTGCTCACTACCAGAATTTATCCTTATTATTATTATAATTAGTAGTAGTAGTAGTAGTGATATCAGCTAATGAGTTGATTCATTTAACTGAAATTGAATTGTAGCATGTAGAACAGGTAGGAAGACTGTTGCCGACCCCTCCCACACTGGTCACCATCTTTTAGAGACTCTGCCCTCTGGCAAGAGGCTGAGGTCCATCAGGACCAAAACCTCACACCACAAGAACAGTTTCTAATATCTCCATGGGTGGCACGGTGGCGCAGTGGTTAGCGCGGTCACCTCACAGCAAGAAGGTCCTGGGTTCAAGTCCCGGGTAGTCTAACCTTGGGGATCATCTTGGGTCATCCTGTTGGAGTTTGCATGTTTTTCCCGTGTCTGCATGGGTTTCCTCCGGGGGCTCTGGTTTCCTCCCATAGTCCAAAGACATGTAAGTCAGGGGAATCGGCCATACTACATTGTTCCTAGGTGTGTGTGTGTGTGTGTATGTCGGCCCTGTGCAATGGCCTGGCGGCCTGTCCAGGATGCCTCCCGCCTGTTGGCCAATGACTGCTGGAATAGGTTCCAGCGTCCCCGCGACCGTGAGAGCAGGATAAGTGGTTAAGATAATGGATGGATGGAGGCCATCACAGGTATATAAGAGTCCTTGGCTTAGACTCCTAAGGCTATACAAGCCAGCTATCTCGGATATTCGGATATGAGTGACAGTAACATGAATAGAGTCATACCTCATCAGATCTGTGGCCGTATGTTTTGGACACTTGGGTGAAGAGAGGAGCAGAGCTGTCAACTGATCACCACCTGATGGTGAGTTGGATCAGATGGCGGGGAAGGCTGCTGGACAGACCTGGCAAACCCAAATGTGTAGTGAGGGTGAACTGGGAATGTCTGGCAGAGGCCCCTGTCCGTGAGGTCTTCAACTTCCATCTCTGGAAGAAGTTCTCATGTATCCAGAGGGAGGCCGCGGACATGGAGTCGGAGTGGGCCTTATTCAAAGCCTCTATTGTAGATGCGGCAGGCAGGAGCTGTGGTCATAAGGTCATCAATACCTGTCGAGGTGGCAATCCAAGAACCGCTGGTGGACGCTGGTGGTGAGGGAAGCCGTCAGGCTGAAGAAGGAGGCCTTTTGGACTTGGTTGGCCCAGGGGTCTCCTGAAGCAGCAGACAGGTATTGGGTGGAGGCCAGAAGGGCTGCCGCTTCAGCGGTCGTGAAAGCAAAAACCTAGTTGTGGGAGGAGTCCAGCGAGGCTATGGAGGAGGACTTTCGGTTGGCCTCAAGGAAGTTCTGGCAAACCATCCTGCGACTCAGGAGGGGGAAGCAGGGCTTGACTCAGGCTGTGTTCAGCCGGGGAGGGGAACTGTTGACCCAGGCTGGGGATGTTGTTGAGCAGTGGAAAGAAATCTTTGAGGAGCTCCTGAACCCGACTAATATGTCCTCAGTGGAGGAGGTAGAGTCTGAAGACTCAGGAGAAGCCCCACCCATATCCCTGGCAGAGGCCTCTGAGGTAGTTAAAAAGCTCTTCAGTGGCAAGACGCTGGGTGTGGATGAGATTCGCCCTGAGATCCTGAAGGCTCTGGACATTGTTGGGCTGTCTTGGTTGACACGCCCCTTCAGTGTCGCGTGGAGGTCGGGGACAGTACCTGTGGAGTGGCAGACTGGGGTGGTGGTTCCCATATTCAAAAAAGGGGACCAGAGGGTGTACTCCAATTATCGGGGCATCACATTGCTCAGCCTCCCTGGGAAAGTCTACTCTAGGGTGCTGGAAAGGAGGCTCTGACCGATTGTCGAACCTCAGATCCAGGAGGAACAATGTAGATTCCTTCCTGGACGTGAAACAACAGACCAACTCTTTACCCTTGCGGAAGTGCTGAGGGGGGCATGGAAGTTTGACCAGCCAGTCTACATGTGTTTTGTATTGGGTACTGGGGCAGTTGCTACAAGCCATCCGGTCCTTGAATACATGAGAGCTGTTTCCACATTCTTGGCACAAAGTCAAACAAGTTTTTGGTGGGTGTCTGACTCCGCCAAGGTTGTCCCTTGTCTCCGATTCTGTTTGTGATATTCATGGACAGGATATCAAGGCGCAGCCAAGGTGAGGAGTGTGTCCGTTTTGGGAACCTCAGAATTGCATCTATGCTCTTTGCAGATGATATGGTTTTGTTGGCTTCATCAGAATGCGACCTCTGGCACGCACTGGGGTTGGTTTGCAGCTGAGTGTGAAATGGCCGGGGTGAGAGTCAGTACCTCCAAGTCTGAGGCCATGGTTCTCTACCGGAAAATGGTTGGGGATGAGTTGTTGCCTCAAGTGAAGGAGTTCAAGTATCTCAGGGTCTTGTTCCCGAGTGAGGGTAGGATGGCGCGGGAGATTAACAGGCGGATTGGTGCAGCATCAGCAGTAATGCGGACATTGTACCGGACTGCTGTGGTGAAGAAGGAGCTGAGCCGGAAGGCAAAGCTCTCAATTTACCAGTCAATCTTCATTCCAACCCTCACCTATGGTCATGAGCTTTGGGTAGTGACCAAAAGGGTGAGATCACAGATACAAGTGGCTGAAATGAATTTCCTCCATAGGGTGTCTGGGCTCAGCCTTAGAGATAGGGTGAGGAGCTCAGACATCCGGAGGGAGCTTGGAGTAGAGCCGCTGCTCCTTTGCATCGAAAGGAGCCAGTTGAGATGGTTCGGGCATCTGATTAGGATGCTCCTGGGCACCTTCCTTTGGAGGTTTACTGGGCACGGCCAACTGGGAGGAGACCCCGGGGTAGACCCAGAACTCGCTGGAGGAATACATGTCCGATCTGGCCCGGGAACGCCTGGAGATCCCCCAGGTGGAGCTGGAGAGCGTTGCTGGGGAGAGAGATGTCTGGAGTGCCTTACTTAGCTTGCTGCCACCATGACCCGACCCCGGAAAAGCGGCTGAAAATGAGATGAGATGAGATGAGATGAGATGAGATGATATATATATACACTACCGTTCAAAAGTTTGGGATCACCCAAACAATTTCGTGTTTTCCATGAAAAGTCACACTTATTCACCACC